>NW_025919360.1:0-10050 GCF_907164915.1 Impatiens glandulifera
CTCTTCATTTTGACAAGTTGTAAAAGAAAAACATTCTTGACGGTTGGGAAAAACTTGACATAATAAAAGAAGAAACAAACGAAAATCAAACTAACATAATTTGATAACAGAGTTTGGTCAAAATATTGTTTACATCTCTGAACACTAAGACTATCAATTAATAAGGAAGAAGAAATAAAATTATTGAGTGCAATAAATCAAAGAGGATGTAGTTTCTTTTATAAAGTAAGAAACTTCCTAAACTCCCATCATTTTCCGATGTGGGAATCTTTTTAATTGTGATAAAAGTTCTTTTATATACTAAGAAACTTCTATCACTCCCATCATCTTCCTATGTGGAATTTTAATTGTGCCAAAAATATTAAATCTCTATTTTGGCACAATATTCAATACAAATCTTCATTATTAAAAAAATAGTTTTTAATGTTTCCAATTGGCGCTCTTCAGCGCCGACTCAAACGCGGAATATGTTTATCAAATCTAAATAATGTTTAAATTTGGTTTTTTCCCATGTCTTTCATCTCAAACTCTTTATTTAATTGAGCATTCAATTTGTCAATTTTATATTGGCTCTTTGATGCTATCAACATATCATCAACGTACAAGAGTAGATAAATGTAAGACTCATCTTGCAATTTGCACAAATACACACAAGAATTGAATTTTCTTCTTGTGTACTTGTGCTCCATCATAAACTTATCAAGTCGCTTGCACCATTGTCTCGGCGATTCATTCAACCCGTACAATGATTTGTTTAACTTGTAAACCCAATTTTCTTTATCAGCAACTTTGAATTCATTTGATTGATAAATGTAAATTTCCTTATTTAAATGACTGTGTAGGACTGCGGTGTTCACATCTAGTTGAGCTAGCTCCAAATTCTAATGGAAGAGTGTTTAACAACAGGAGAAAATACCTCATTATAATCAACTTCCTTCTTTTTGAGCGTAATCTTTAGCTAGCAAATTTTCCTTATAACGAATATCATTTTTTTTTAGAAATCCTTCGGTTTTAGCAAAGATCCATTTACAACCAATAATCTTCTTCCCTTTTGGTGAATGTGTCAACGTGCATGTCTCATTCTTCTGAAGAGATTGCATCTCATCTTCCATAACACTTTTCCTTTTTCCTTTTTCAGTACTTCAACTGGCATATGAAAAAGTGGATGGAACATCATCTACGACTAGAAGTGCATAAGCCGCCATGTCAATAAACCAACCTGGTGTTTGAATAATTCGTCTTGGTCTGTTCATAACAATTGATTCACGTTATTGTGAAGGTTCTTGGGTGGAACCTCTTCCTCATTTGACTCTTCGTCTATCGTCGGAGAGTCACTTATAGTTGGGCTTATTTTTATCTTCACAAACTCCATATGTTGCGAAGTACAATCAATTTTGTATGGTGTTACCTTATTCAACATTGAATAATCGTCAAAGTAACATCTCTACTGATAATAGTTTTTCTTTGCATCCAAATACTAGAGGCAATATCCTTTAACTATAGTAATAAGTCCCATAAAAAGAGCCTTTATTCAACTTTGATTTAACTACATGATATAATGCAGTAAAAACTGATTGGTAATCAAACCGGAACAACCGTTTTTTCATTAGAGCTTATTCTGACCACTCATATTCAGAAATTTGTCATCCAATGTTTGCCATAATTTATGTGTAGAAATTTCGTTCTTCACGATATACTTCTACTCTCTAGACAAGCACAATCGAATTGTTCTGCACGCCAACCGATTCATGATACTCCATTCTTTTATTTCTATACCATTTGACTTTTTGAGCTCAATAGCAACATCTAGAACCTCACCTTGCCACATGCCGAAATTGCCAGTTCTATCAAAGATTTCCATCGTAAACTTCAAATTCTACATTGGTGTCCTCGTCTGGGATGACGAAGGAATTGATATCCCTTTTGAAGACTCAGCCGCCATTCCAAGGAAGAACCTTCAGCTCTGATACCACTTGTTGGGAAAAACCTAAAAAAATAAAAGAATAAACAAACGAAAAGCACACTAACACAATTTGATAATAGAGTTTGACCAAAATGTTGCCAATGTCTCCGAGCACCAAGGTTATCAATTAATAAGGAAGAAGAGACACAAGTATTGAGTGCAATAACCAAAGAGGGGAGTTTTTTTATACGCTAAGAAACTTCCTCAACTCCCATCATCTTCCGATGTGGAAATCTTTTCTAATTGTGAGAAAGTTTCATTTATATACTAAGAAACCTCTCTCACTCCCATAATCTTCCGATGTGGGATTCTAATTGTGTCAAAAATAACACTGACTTCATCTGATGAATGGTTTAATGAAAGAAATTATCCACACTCTAATCGAACCCAGCAAAGCATGACTAGCCTATTTGAAAATAAGCAGTTAAACCTAAAGTATAAGAATGAAACATGTACTAACAAAGTTGTGAAATTTTAAGATTTTGTTTATCATTTTCATTATTATCCAGCATTCTAACATGTTTAACATTATCACATAAAAACGTTTATAAATTAACTTACAATATGTTCTCAAAAGACAATCAGCTAAATACAAGGTAACCTTTCTCATTCAAATAGTTTCCTCTTTTTTTTTCTAGAGTTACATGATGAATCAACCAAGATGAAAGCTTACATGGATTACAAATCTGCAATTGATTCTCTAAGTAGTAGAGAGGTTCCTCGCCTTTCCTTCCAACCTTAAATCGAATGGAAAATTTTCAACTCCAAAAGCTAGAAATCCCCGCGAGCCTTCTGAACTGTCTCCCTTTCTGGCTTCTTCTTTTTCTCCTTTGTAAGCCCTTAAATTCTCATTTTATCTAACAGTTTCTTTGTGGACTCCCTTTAGTCCAAGGTTCATTCTCCTTCCAATCTTTCTCAAGATTAGTTCTTCAAAGTCCATCCCAAAATCCCAGCATCCCTTCTTCCGTCATCACCTTTCCTTTTAATCTCCCCTACAAAAGCAGTTTGTCCCCATTGATTTTGTAAATCAAATGTTCTTTTGTCCACTTTTTGAAAGGGGATCCTAAGGGTTACGATCAAAAGCATCAGAAGAGGGAGAAGAGTAGACGAAAGGGGAAATGAGCGTGCTTTCCTCATGTTTCTTGGTCTGAGCGTTTGTTAGGTCACAAGTCATTTGGTGATCCTTTGGTTGTTGGCGAGCATCGTGCTTATGTTCGGGGATCGTCGCCTTCATTTCTCTCAATCTGAGCCAAAAAAAATTATGTTTTATTATGAAACAACAAACAAGTGAATGTTAATTCTTCTTAAAACATGAACATGTATGTGGCAATATGAAACACGAAACAAGGTGGATGTTAATTATTCTCAACATATGGACATATATGTGGCAATATGCATGTCACCCTCCATCCTTATAATAGACTTTCTATAATGAATAAAAAAGATATCTCTCAATTTTCTCTTTCAATCTTTCTACTTTGTGTTTGTGTTTGAATATTATTCTCCATCTATTTATTTGTTTTGTGTTTTCATTAGCTAATAGTCCGTTTGTTTTACAACAATTTTCAATTATTTTACATATGTTTTTAATAGTGTTCTAAATTTCGGCACAGGCACCCGCCTAGGCGCTGCTTAAGCGCTCAACACTAGTCTAGCGCATCGAAAAGCCTCTATTTGTTTGAAAAAAATTGCTCTATCGCCTTTTCGGCGCACATGTGCGTATAGGTTGTCACTAGTAAAACATTCATTTTTAAGGAGAGCAAAAACCTTCGGAGAAAGAGAAAATGCCTCGGTGATATTATTCACCGAGGGTGATAAATGCCCTCGCAGCGTCTCGGTAATGTGGCTATCGGTGAAAGGAAAAGAGTATCTGCGAGAGCATTGTAGCTCTCAGAGATAATGAAATTATTTTACCGATTGAGAGATTGGAGATTTAAGGCATTAATGGAGAATGACTTACCGACATTAATATTCTAAAGGTGTCGATGAAAAGACTAAGCAAGTTGTGACAATATTTGGAATGAGTAGATCTACAATATATTATGTGTAGAGAGAAAGGAAGAAGAGAGAATAAGAGAATCAATAGTTGGAATAAAGATGAAGAAGGAACGAGGGCGAGCGGCTAAGAGAGAGGTAGAGAAGAGAGAATAATCGAGGGGTTGGAAGTTGGGCGGCCCTATTAATTAGGGCAAAACATAATCTTTTGCCGAGAGCAACCATTTGCTCTCGGTTATAATTATAATATTATCGAAAACAACTCTTTTCCCTCGGTGATATAATATCACCGAAAGCGTTTTTTTGCTCTCGTCGATAATTCTCGATAATAGTGGCAATTTTTACTAGTGTGTCAAATCGGACGCCCAATTCTTTTTTTTTTTTGTAATTTCTAACTAAAATACTTCTAAATTCTATCTAGAACCAACCCACTAACCACTCTACCCTCTACTTCATGATGAGAACCTGACATGCCAATGAATTGTCTACATCAATCCGAACCTGAAACTTGTCAGCGAGTAGTTAGCTTTTTATTATTATATTATATTATTATTATATTATTATTATTATTATTATTATTATTATTATTATTATATATTATGCCTATTGTTGTTGTGATGTTTGGATATCAATATGATTTTTATTTTTATTTTGGTGTAGACTTGTAGTTTTGTTTGGAAATTTTGGATCAAATTTTGTGATTGTTAGAATGATTTTGAGTGCTATTATTATCATATTTGGAATGAATTATTAACGGTTGTAATTGTATATATTTTTTTGTGTTTCTCTCTACTTGATTTTTGTAACTAGTTTAAAGATTTACAATTCAGTACACCGCCCTAGGCTTCGCATAGTCCCCGCCTAGTCCCGCCTAAACGTCTAGGCGCTAGTCCCAATCGAGCGCCCAACTGGCACCTAGCGAAGTTTAGAATACTGGTTTTTAAAAGGATGAGAAGAGAAAATATGTGAATTATATTTTTTTATTTAACTCATTAGATTTATATATACTAGTATATATCTAATATATCTATATATATATATATATATCATAATGACATGGTTGTTAGATTTATATTGATCTTAAATTCATTTATATATAGAATCTTTTAATCCTTCTTCTAGCTTAGTGACAAAAAGGTGAATATTAACTTTAAGTTTTTAGTTCGATCTCGTCAAGCGACAGTTAAATAGTTAAGTGTGTTTGCGGGCTACATACCTAATTCGTTATCCTTTTTTTATACAACCTTTTAATCAACTAAATTATTGTTATTTATATTCTAAAATAATTTTATAAAATAAAACAATTTACCATCATATAAATTTTAATTAATTTTTTATATAAAAAAATTAATGTTAGAGGACAAGAAATGATTGTATTAAAAAGAATGATTTTTTAATAATAAAATTAAAATAAATAAATATAATTTAACCTCGTACAGCTATAATTAAGATTTTGCGCCCTTGATGTAAAGTCGACTAAAGTTCTCCAATTAGGCATGCATGGCATTTTACCCCGACGGGTCGGATACCCGAAGGAACCAAATAGATTGGTTTGGGTAATTTGTTAACCTTTTTTGGTCCTGATATTTTGGTTTTGGTTTCCGTAATATCATGATTCTTTTGAGAAATAGATTCGGTTCTAATTTTAAATTTTCTTTTTTTTTTAACATGTTTATTTTTTTTTTTCATGATAGTTGCGGTAAATGACTGAACAAATTAGGGTCGTCCGACGGACCACAAATTGATTCGTTCCGATACATTTGTTTGCCTCTTTCGGTTTCCGGGTTAATTTTCAAGTTGGAAACCGACCCGGGTTACTAAAACAAAAATTCTAAATTCAACTCATTCCTTTATTTCAATGGCAATAATATTTTTGTCTATCTATTGATTTCAATTGATTTCCAGTTTTTGTTCTGTTACTAAAAACATATTTTATCTTTTTTATCATTAATATGTTGATTTAAATGACTTAAAAACAATTGGAGATACGAGGGAGGGGTTTAAAAAAAAGATAATTAGATAAATTAGATAGAATAATTTTTAATTATTAATATTGATTTTCTTATAAATATTATTTATTTTTATAAGATATAATTTAGGTGGTTTTATTTTAATTAATATAATATTTTATATTAAATAATTTTAAAACTTAATATAATTATTAAATGTTATAAAAATTAAATTAAAAAGTTAAAGTTTATTAAATTGATTCAATTTACTGTTTAAGTAATAAAAAGATGTAAAAAGTAAAATATATTAAGTAGTGAAATGAGTAAAAAAGAGTAAAAAAAAAAAACGGGTGTGGGGTTCAGGTACCATCGATTCCGAACCGATATTTCGAATAATTAAATACCCGATTTTTTTCGGGACAACTTTGGATCAGCCATTCGATTCAGGTCTCCGAAACCCGAAAATTTTCCATGTCCAATATCAGTTGGTCCTTAAAAGTTAAATAATAGTAAAATGTATTTGTTATTTATTTGGAGCTTCCTAGCCTAAACAACGGGTTGATCCAACTTTTCTATTGGGCTTGTTTTTAATAACTAGACCAATATTCTGCCTATTGGACTTAATTTTAGCTTTTAGCCCAATAGCACATAAGTATAAATATATAAGAAATAATTGAGTAAAAAAATAAAAATAAAAAATGTAAGAGGGAGGGAATGACCATCTGATTGACCTGCAAAAATAAACTCACTTTTCTTCTCTACATTTTTCATTTTTTTTTAACCAATGACATTGTACCATGTATTGGGCGGATCCATGGATAACATGACCCAGGTTGTAACCCGGAGGGCTCTGTAACTAACTTTATCTCCATTTTCCACGTTCAGCGGTTGGTGTTTGAGCCATTTTTTTGTCTACCTATATTTCACTCCATTTTCTAAAATATCTTTTTTTTCATTCACTTTTTCAAATTACTTACATTTTCTTTCTAAATTTCTTAACAATCTTACTAATTATTTTTAACTTTCTCTAATCTTATTAATTACTAGCATGTATCCCGTGTATTTGCACGATTAATAATATAAAAAATCGTGAAAAAAATATTACGGTAAAATTTTTATGAGCGGGTCAACCCAAAATTCGACCCAAGTATTCATTTACTCTCACATATATCCAAATTAACCACAACTCTCGACCTGACAATCCGGACACTTTAAAAATTAAGCATCATTATATATATATAGATTAGTTAAGTTAAAAAGTTGAACTTATATTTTAAAATGTCACGCGTTTTTCAAATTTTGGGTTGATAAAATATAAAGTGTTATTAGCCTATTGGTTAAAAGGTTGTACTTTTTTTGTTAGGTTGCAAGTTCGAACCATACCTATAGCATTTTTAATTTAATTTTTATCCGTTTTAAGTTTATGGGCGGGTCAACCCACAATCCGACCCAAGTATCCATTTACTCTCACATATATCCAAATTAACCACAGCTCTCGACCCGACAATCCGGACACTTTAAAAATTAAGCATCATTATATATATATATAGATTAGTTAGTTAAAAAGTTGAACTTATATTGTTAAAATGTTACACGTTCATCAAATTTTGGGTTGAATTTAAAATATAAAGTGTTATTAGCCTATTTGGTTAAAAGGTTGTACTTGTTTTGTTAGGTTGCAAGTTTGAACCATACCTATAACATTTTTAATTTTATTTTTAACCGTTTTAAGTTTATGGGCGGGTCAACCCACAATCCGACACAAGTATCCATTTACTCTCACATATATCCAAATTAAGCACACAGCTCTAGACCCGACAATCCGGACACTTTAAAAATTAAGCATCATTATATATATAGATACCAGCTCTCTCTCTCTCAATTTAAACCAATTAATTACTTAATTTTATAAATATAAAATATATATAATTAAAATTAATAATACTTAATTAAATAATTAAAATTTCCCTTATACTCGATATTTGAACAAGCGAAATTTCAATCCAAATTTACTTGATAATTTCTCTTGAAGTGTCTAGTTTTGCCGCACCTGAAACACTTAAAGGGAATTTTAGGAATATTTGAAAAATCCTTAATTATTTCTTCCTTCTTCAACTTTCCCTTTTTCTAATTCGATTTCTTCACGAATAACGCACTATTCGACTCCTCCTTCATACTCGTTTCAGCCATTTGTGCGACCAACAACTCTTGAGATGACAATAGATTTTTGAACTCCTCAAGCGATGATTGTTGTGTCCATCCTTGAATTGGGGTGATAAATGGTGTATACTCAGGTCGAAGTCCTCGAACAATATATGTCTTCGTTCGAGCCTCTGAAATTTTCTCATTTATGTTTAAAAAAGAAAATTTTGAGCATATGTTCTTTACCTTAAGAAAGAGCTCCAAAACAGATCTGATTTACTTTGTGGCTGTCAACTCGTTTTTAAGCATCTGGAGACGAGCCTCGTTCTTCTTGTTGAAAAGTCGATCAAGCGTTTCCTAAATCTCATGAGCATATCCACATTCAATGATGTGCTCACACAGATTATGGGAGATTGACCTGTTCAACACATATTATGCCTTTGCGTTGAGTTTCTTCCACTTCTTCGATTCTTCTGCATTTTCAGCGACATCCTCATGAGCTACATCATCGTCGTCTATGACGATGTCCCACAAGTCTTCCCCGACCAGGTATGATTCCATTCAAGTCTTTCATATCCGATAGTTTAACTGGTTTAACAACTCCAAACTGAGTCCAGCTACACGACCACCACTTTACATATCGAATAACAATGATACTTTCTTCACGAATGTAACTAAACTCTGATACTATGTAACGGAATCATAATACTTTTTTCACGAATGTAACTAAACTCTGATATCATGTAACGAAATCATAATTAGGATTTTGATGATCGAATCGTGAAAATTTTTATTAAAAAATGTTAATAAAGATTTAGAAAGAGAAACAAACTTCAATGAAATTATTTTTATTGAACTTATGAAAATAAGGACACGATAATAACTCAACTTATATAGTGAAACAAAACTTAGACATTAAATAAGAGATTTGAAGAGTCTCATTCATTAGAGATAATTTTAAGAGACTTGGATAATCCAAGAATCTCTTAAATAATAAAAAAAGACACATTTATTATGATTCTCTAGCTCTAGTTTCTAACAAATACATTGATTAATATTTTGAAGCGAAATCTCATAATCTTTTGCTGTTTAGGAATGCCTTGAAGAAGACAATTGGGAAAGTGTTATGTCACAGCAGGATAATGTTCAAGATTGATCAAAATCAAAACCATCAAACTCTTTCATCACCAAAAGGACATCTTCATGACTGATCTTCCCCATCTCCTTCAACTTATATATGGCAAATTCAGCTGGCCTGTACAAACACACCAGCAATCAACAAACAAACGAAAAGGTAACCATTTCAGAAAGAAAAACAACAACTTACCCAACAACCCCATCATTATCGATATCAGCAATCTCCAAATCCCTTCTAGTCATCTTTCCCTCAAGAACCCATTTCACCAATTTCCTTTGTCTTCTCTCAGTGTACATCTCAGCAAGGTAAAGAAAAAGCTGAGCTAAGACTATAGTCGCGGTCAAAATCCAAAACACCGCAAAAACACGGCCACCTTTCGTAGAAAAGCTCTTGTCTCCATATCCAAGAGTGGTAATAGTCGAACACACACAATAGAACGCATCCACTAAATCAAACTTTTCAACTTTCACAAAGAAAATAGTCCCGGTTACTATCATCACCAATAAAACAGACAACACAATAAGACATTTGTATTTCGCTTCAATCACATCTGGACCAGCATTATTTTTAATATGCAATGCCTTGACTAACAGAATTTTCTGCTTTTCAACTAAATGATCAGCAGCATTGCTAAGTATGAATCCAACCAAAGCCATTCCTGTGAAGACTAAAGCACATGCTAGGAGCTTTGAAAGTACAGTGCTGGGCACAAGATCACCATAACCGACTGTGGTCATGGTTACTGCGCAGAAATAGATAGCATCGAGAAATCCATTTGTTTTACGTCCGACATTTGGTTTCTGAGTAGGTAGAAACAGATTGTGCCGACACCCATGTAGGCGGTTAAGAATAATCCTACTCTC
>NW_025919361.1:0-23733 GCF_907164915.1 Impatiens glandulifera
TTTATTGTTATGTTTTTTGGATTTGAAAGATAATGACAAAAATTATATAGAGACATTTGGTCCCACATCGGTCGATGACAACCAGGAAAACTTAGATGTGCGTGTACAAAAGTAGAGCCGATGAAACAGAATAGGCATACCTTTCTCGACCTTTTGGCTAAGATCAAGTGTAGTATATGTT
The DNA here is from genome assembly GCF_907164915.1 of Impatiens glandulifera. Lineage (NCBI taxonomy): Eukaryota > Viridiplantae > Streptophyta > Magnoliopsida > Ericales > Balsaminaceae > Impatiens > Impatiens glandulifera. The sequence goes on from NW_025919361.1 coordinate 182, forward strand.
CTTATCAGTTTAATATCTGATACGTGGACCATTGTCTCGCATGATATTAAATTAATTTTTTCGGGGGAAGAGCCGTCTCGGTAGCTTGCTGCTGGGGTCTTCGAGTGTCGCCCTTGTGTTGCACTTCTGCTTGGGCCAGACACACCCAATTAAATCAAAGTTAAATGTTTACTTGATTGTATTCAATTTACTCGCATCTAGTGTAATATTATTTACACAAACGTCAAATGATTTAATTAAAACAACAATTCAACACATAATGAATTAGAAAGACTAAACTAATAATCCTCATAACTTGTATCAACTATAACATTAATACGGCTTTGAAGTCCAATGAAAAGTGACAATTTTCGTATATTTACTATTACTTAGATTTGCTAGTTTGTAAAATAGGGTTGGATAACAAAATCTCCACCCCTCAATCATTAGAAATGACTAGAATGATAAATAATGAACTATCACGGTGAAAAATGGTTTCATACTATTTAATTATGTAAAGACACAAATTTATTCTTTGGCTAGTTCTTTTGAGGAGACCGATGACAAATGAAAGAGTTTTGAAATTCAAGAGATTTTAGTACGATAAAATGTGTTTTATTGTGTAAAATATTTGAAATAACTAAGCAATAATTTGTTATGTAAAATGTTTTCTATTTTCTTCACATTGGAGAAATCTTAACAATTACATCGGAGTGAAAATAGCTCAAATGGATTGTGAGCATTTTAAGGCGTGGATGGTTTAAAAATATGAGGGAAAAAGTTTATTCTCCAATATTTTATTGTTATGTTTTTTGGATTTGAAAGATAATGACAAAAATTATATAGAGACATTTGGTCCCACATCGGTCGATGACAACCAGGAAAACTTAGATGTGCGTGTATAAAAGTAGAGCCGATGAAACAGAATAGGCATACCTTTCTCGACCTTTTGGCTAAGATCAAGTGTAGTATATGTTCTTATCAGTTTAATATCTGATACGTGGACCATTGGCTCACATGATATTAAATTAATTTTTTCGGGGGAAGACCTGTCAAAGTAGCTTGCTGCTGGGGTCTTCGAGTGTCGCCCTTGTGTTGCACTTCTGCTTGGGCCAGACACACCCAATTAAATCAAAGTTAAATGTTATCTTGATTGCATTTAATATACTCGCATCTAGTGTAATATTATTTACACAAACGTCGAATGATTTAATTAAAACAACAATTCAACACATAATGAATTAGAAAGACTAAACTAATAATCCTCATAACTTGTATCAACGATAACATTAATACGGCTTTGAAGTCCAATGAATAGTGATAAGTTTCGTATATTTACTATTACTTAGATTGGCTAGTTTGGAAAATAGGGTTGGATAACAAAATCTCCACCCCTCAATCATTAGAAATGACTAGAATGATAAATAATGAACTATCACGGTGAAAAGTGGTTTCATACTATTTAATTATGTAAAGACACAAATTTATTCTTTGGCTAGTTCTTTTGAGGAGACCGATGACAAATGAAAGAGTTTTGAAATTCAAGAGATTTTAGTACGAGAAAATGTGTTTTATTGTGTAAAATATTTGAAATAACTAAGCAATAATTTGTTATGTAAAATGTTTTCTATTTTCTTCACATTGGAGAAATCTTAACAATTACATCGGAGTGAAAATAGCTCAAATGGATTGTGAGCATTTTAAGGCGTGGATGGTTTAAAAATATGAGGGAAAAAGTTTATTCTCCAATATTTTATTGTTATGTTTTTTGGATTTGAAAGATAATGACAAAAATTATATAGAGACATTTGGTCCCACATCGGTCGATGACAACTAGGAAAACTTAGATGTGCGTGTACAAAAGTAGAGCCGATGAAACAGAATAGGCATACCTTTCTCGACCTTTTAGCTAAGATCAAGTGTAGTATATGTTCTTATCAGTTTAATATCTGATACGTGGACCATTGACTCACATGATATTAAATTAATTTTTTCGGGGGAAGTGCCGTCTCGGTAGCTTGCTGCTGGGGTCTTCGAGTGTCTCCCTTGTGTTGCACTTCTGCTTGGGCCAGACACACCCAATTAAATCAAAGTTAAATGTTTACTTGATTGTATTCAATATACTCGCATCTAGTGTAATATTATTTACACAAACGTCAAATAATTTAATTAAAACAACAATTCAACACATAATGAATTAGAAAGACTAAATTAATAATCCTCATAACTTGTATCAAATATAATATTAACACGATTTTGAAGTCCAATGAATAATGAATAGTTTCGTATATTTACTATTACTTAGATTGGCTAGTTTGGAAAATAGGGTTGGATAACAAAAACTCCACCCCTCAATCATTAGAAATGACTAGAATGATAAATAATGAACTATCACGGTGAAAAGTGGTTTGATACTATTTAATTATTTAAAGACACAAATTTATTCTTTGGCTGGTTCTTTTGAAGAAACTGGTGACAAAAGAAAGAGTTTTAAAATCCGAGAGATTTTAGTACGAGAAAATGTGTTTTATTGTGTAAAATATTTGAAACAACTAAGAACTAACTTGTTAGGTAAAATGTTTTCTATTTTCTTCACATTGGAGAAATCTTAACAATTACATTGGAGTGAAAATATCTCAAATGGATTGTGAGCTTTTTAAGGCGTGGATGGTTTAAAAACATGAGGGAAAAAGTTTATTCTCCAATATTTTATTGTTGCGTTTTTTGGGTTTCAAAGATAATAAAAAAATTATATAGAACCATTTGGTCCCACATTGGTCGACGAAGGCTAAAAAACTTAGATGTCAGTGTATAAAAGTAGAGCCGATGAACAAGAATAGGCGTACCTTTCTCGGCCTTTTGGCTAAGATCAAGTGTAGTATCTATTCTTATCAGTTTAATATCTGATACGTGGGCCATTGGTTCACATGATATTAAATAAAAAATTTCGGGGGAAGACCCGTCACAGTAGCTTGCTTCTGGGGTCTTCGAGTCTCGCCCTTGTGTTGCACTTCTACATGGGCCATATGCACCCAATTAAATCAAAGTAAAATGTTTTCTTTATTGCATTTAATATACTCGCATCTAATGTAATATTATTTACTCAAACGTCGAATGATTTAATTAAAAAAACAATTCAACACATAATGAATTGGAAAGACTAAACTAATAATCCTCATAACTTCTATCAAATATAATATTAACACGACTTTGAAGTCCAATAAATAGTGAACAGTTTCGTATATTTACTATTACCTAGATTGGCTAGTTTGGAAAATAGGGTTGGATAACAAAATCTCCACCCCTCAATCATTAGAAATGACTAGAATGATAAATAATGAACTATCACGGTGAAAAGTGGTTTGGTACTATTTAATTATGTAAAGACACAAATTTATTCTTTGGCTGGTTCTTTTGAGGAGACTGGTGACAAATGAAAGAGTTTTGAAATTCGAGAGATTTTAGTAAGAGAAAATGTGTTTTATTGTGTAAAATATTTGAAATAACTAAGCACTAAGTTGTTATGTAAAATGTTTTCTATTTTCTTCACATTGGAGAAATCTTAACAATTACATTGGAGTGAAAATAGCTCAAATGGATTGTGAGCTTTTTAAGGCGTGGATGGTTTAAAAACATGAGGGAAAAAGTTTATTCTCCAATATTTTATTGTTGTGTTTTTTGGTTTTGAAAGATAATGAAAAAAATTATATAGAGACATTTGGTCCCACATCGGTCGATGACAACTAGGAAAACTTAGATGTGCGTGTATAAAAGTAGAGCCGATGAAACAGAATAGGCATACCTTTCTCGGCCTTTTAGCTAAGATCAAGTGTAGTATATGTTCTTATCAGTTTAATATCTGATACGTGGACCATTGTTTCACATGATATTAAATTAATTTTTTCGGGGGAAGAGCTGTCACGGTAGCTTGCTGCTGGGGTCTTCGAGTGTCGCCCTTGTGTTTCACTTTTGCGTGGGCCAGACACACCCAATTAAATCAAAGTTAAATGTTTTCTTGATTGCATTCAATATACTCGCATCTAGTGTAATATTATTTAAAAAACGTCGAATGATTTAATTAAAACAAAAATTCAACACATAATGAATTGGAAAGACTAAACTAATAATCCTCATAACTTGTATCAAATATAATATTAACACGACTTTGAAGTCCAATGAATAATGAATAGTTTCGTATATTTACTATTACTTAGATTGGCTAGTTTGGAAAATAGGGTTGGATAACAAAAACTCCACCCCTCAATCATTAGAAATGACTAGAATGATAAATAATGAACTATCACGGTGAAAAGTGGTTTGATACTATTTAATTATTTAAAGACACAAATTTATTCTTTGGCTGGTTCTTTTGAAGAAACTGGTGACAAAAGAAAGAGTTTTAAAATCCGAGAGATTTTAGTACGAGAAAATGTGTTTTATTGTGTAAAATATTTGAAACAACTAAGAACTAACTTGTTAGGTAAAATGTTTTCTATTTTCTTCACATTGGAGAAATCTTAACAATTACATTGGAGTGAAAATATCTCAAATGGATTGTGAGCTTTTTAAGGCGTGGATGGTTTAAAAACATGAGGGAAAAAGTTTATTCTCCAATATTTTATTGTTGCGTTTTTTGGGTTTGAAAGATAATGAAAAAATTATATAGAACCATTTGGTCCCACATTGGTCGACGAAGGCTAAAAAACTTAGATGTCAGTGTATAAAAGTAGAGCCGATGAACAAGAATAGGCGTACCTTTCTCGGCCTTTTGGCTAAGATCAAGTGTAGTATCTATTCTTATCAGTTTAATATCTGATACGTGGGCCATTGGTTCACATGATATTAAATAAAAATTTTCGGGGGAAGACCCGTCACAGTAGCTTGCTTCTGGGGTCTTCGAGTCTCGCCCTTGTGTTGCACTTCTACATGGGCCATATGCACCCAATTAAATCAAAGTAAAATGTTTTCTTTATTGCATTTAATATACTCGCATCTAATGTAATATTATTTACTCAAACGTCGAATGATTTAATTAAAAAAACAATTCAACACATAATGAATTGGAAAGACTAAACTAATAATCCTCATAACTTCTATCAAATATAATATTAACACGACTTTGAAGTCCAATAAATAGTGAACAGTTTCGTATATTTACTATTACTTAGATTGGCTAGTTTGGAAAATAGGGTTGGATAACAAAATCTCCACCCCTCAATCATTAGAAATGACTAGAATGATAAATAATGAACTATCACGGTGAAAAGTGGTTTGGTACTATTTAATTATGTAAAGACACAAATTTATTCTTTGGCTGGTTCTTTTGAAGAGACTGGTGGCAAAGGAAAGAGTTTTGAAATTCGAGAGATTTTAGTAAGAGAAAATGTGTTTTATTGTGTAAAATATTTGAAAAAACTAAGAACTAACTTGTTAGGTAAAATGTTTTCTATTTTCTTCACATTGGAGAAATCTTAACAATTACCTCAGAGTGAAAATAGCTCAAATGGATTGTGAGCTTTTTAAGGCGTGGATGGTTTAAAAACATGAGGGAAAAAGTTTATTCTCCAATATTTTATTGTTATGTTTTTTGGGTTTGAAAGATAATGAAAAAAATTATATAGAGACATTTGGTCCCACATCGGTCGATGACAACCAGGAAAACTTAGATGTGCGTGTACAAAAGTAGAGCCGATGAAACAGAATAGGCATACCTTTCTCGACCTTTTAGCTAAGATCAAGTGTAGTATATGTTCTTATCAGTTTAATATCTGATACGTGGACCATTGACTCACATGATATTAAATTAATTTTTTCGGGGGAAGAGCCGTCTCGGTAGCTTGCTGCTGGGGTCTTCGAGTGTCTCCCTTGTGTTGCACTTCTGCTTGGGCCAGACACACCCAATTAAATCAAAGTTAAATGTTTACTTGATTGTATTCAATATACTCGCATCTAGTGTAATATTATTTACACAAACGTCAAATAATTTAATTAAAACAACAATTCAACACATAATGAATTAGAAAGACTAAACTAATAATCCTCATAACTTGTATCAAATATAATATTAACACGACTTTGAAGTCCAATGAATAATGAATAGTTTCGTATATTTACTATTACTTAGATTGGCTAGTTTGGAAAATAGGGTTGGATAACAAAAACTCCACCCCTCAATCATTAGAAATGACTAGAATGATAAATAATGAACTATCACGGTGAAAAGTGGTTTGATACTATTTAATTATGTAAAGACACAAATTTATTCTTTGGCTGGTTCTTTTGAAGAGACTGGTGACAAAAGAAAGAGTTTTGAAATTCGAGAGATTTTAGTACGAGAAAATGTGTTTTATTGTGTAAAATATTTGAAACAACTAAGCACTAACTTGTTAGGTAAAATGTTTTCTATTTTCTTCACATTGGAGAAATCTTAACAATTACATTGGAGTGAAAATAGCTCAAATGGATTGTGAGCTTTTTAAGGCGTGGATGGTTTAAAAACATGAGGGAAAAAGTTTATTCTCCAATATTTTATTGTTACGTCTTTTGGTTTGAAAGATAATGAAAAAATTATATAGAGACATTTGGTCCCACATCGGTCGATGACAACTAGGAAAACTTAGATGTGCGTGTATAAAAGTAGAGCCGATGAAACAGAATAGGCATACCTTTCTCGGCCTTTTGGCTAAGATCAAGTGTAGTATCTGTTCTTATCAGTATAATATCTGATACGTGGGCCATTGGCTCACATGATATTAAATTAATTTTTTCGGGGGAAGACCTGTCAAAGTAGCTTGCTGCTGGGGTCTTCGAGTGTCGCCCTTGTGTTGCACTTTTGCTTGGGCCTGACGCATTCAATTAAATCAAAGTAAAATGTTTTCTTTATTGCATTTAATATACTCGCATCTAGTGTAATATTATTTACTCAAACGTCGAATGATTTAATTAAAATAACTATTCAACACATAATGAATTGGAAAGACTAAACTAATAATCCTCATAACTTGTATCAAATATAATATTAACACGACTTTGAAGTCTAATGAATAGTGAACAGTTTCGTATATTTACTATTACTTAGATTGGCTAGTTTGGAAAATAGGGTTGGATAACAAAATCTCCACCCCTCAATCATTAGAAATGACTAGAATGATAAATAATGAACTATCACGGTGAAAAGTGGTTTGGTACTATTTAATTATGTAAAGACACAAATTTATTCTTTGGCTGGTTCTTTTGAAGAGACTGGTGGCAAAGGAAAGAGTTTTGAAATTCGAGAGATTTTAGTAAGAGAAAATGTGTTTTATTGTGTAAAATATTTGAAAAAACTAAGAACTAACTTGTTAGGTAAAATGTTTTCTATTTTCTTCACATTGGAGAAATCTTAACAATTACCTCAGAGTGAAAATAGCTCAAATGGATTGTGAGCTTTTTAAGGCGTGGATGGTTTAAAAACATGAGGGAAAAAGTTTATTCTCAAATATTTTATTGTTGCATTTTTTGGGTTTGAAAGATAATGAAAAAAATTATATAGAGACATTTGGTCCCACATCGGTTGATGAAGGCTAGGAAAATATAGATGTGAGTGTATAAAATTAGAATCGATGAACAAGAATAAACATACCTTTCTCGGCCTTTTGTCTAAGATGTGTATGTATTCTTATTAGTTTAATATCTAATACGAGGACCATTGGCTCACATGATATTAAATTAATTTTTTCGGGGGAAGACCCGTCACAGTAGCTTGCTGCTGGGGTCTTCGAGTGTCGCCCTTGTGTTGCACATCTGCTTGAGCCAGGCGCACCCAATCAAATCAAAGTTAAATGTTTTCTTTATTGCATTCAATATACTCGCATCTAGTGTAATATTATTTACACAAACGCTGAATGATTTAATTTAAACAACAATTCAACACATAATGAATTCGAAAGACTAAACTAATAATCCTCATAACTTGTATCAACTACAACATTAATACGGCTTTGAAGTCTAATGAATAGTGACAAGTTTCGTATATTTACTATTACTTATATTGGCTAGTTTAGAAAATGGGATTGGATAACAAAATCTCTACCCTTAAATCATTAGAAATGATTAGAATGATAAATAATGAACTATCACGGTAAAAATTGGTTTGGTACTATTTAATTATGTAAACACACAAATTTATTCTTTGGCTGGTTCTTTTGAGGAGACTGGTGACAAATGAAAGAGTTTTTAAATTCGAGAGATTTTAGTACGAGAAAACTTAGATGTGAGTGTATAAATGTAGAGCCGATGAACAAGAATAGGCGTACCTTTCTCGGTCTTTTGCCTAAGATCAAGTGTAGTATCTGTTGTTATCAGTTTAATATCTGATACGTGGGCCATTGGCTCACATGATATTAAATTAATTTTTTTGGTGGAAGACCCGTCACTATAGCTTGGTGCTGGGTTCTTCGAGTGTCGCCCTTGTGTTGCACTTCTGCTTGGGCCAGATGCACCCAATTAAATCAAAGTTAAATGTTTTCTTTATTGCATTCAATATACTCGCATCTAGTGTAATATAATTTACACAAACGTCGAATGATTTAATTAAAATAGCAATTCAACACATAATGAATTGGAAAGACTAAACTAATAATTCTCATAACTTGTATCAACTATAACATTAATACGACTTTGAAGTCCAACGAATAGTGACAAGTTTCGTATATTTACTATTACTTAGATTTGCTAGTTTGGAAAATGGGGTTGGATAACAAAATCTCCACCCCTCAATCATTAGAAATGACTAGAATGATAAATAATGAACTATCACGGTGAAAAGTGGTTTGGTACTATTTAATTATGTAAAGACACAAATTTATTCTTTGGCCGGTTCTTTTAGGAGACTGGTGACAAAGGAAAGAGTTTTGAAATTCGAGAGATTTTAGTACGAGAAAATGTGTTTTATTGTGTAAAATATTTGAAACAACTAAGCACTAACCTGTTAGATAAAATGTTTTCTAATTTCTTCCCATTTGAGAAATCTTAACAATTACATTGGAGTGAAAATAGCTCAAATAGATTCTGAGCTTTTTAAGGCGTGGATGACTTAAAAAGATGATAGAAAATATTTATTTTCCAATATTTTATTGTTGCGTTTTTTGGGTTTGAAAGATAATGAAACATTTGATATAGAGACACTTGGTCCCACATTAGTCGATGAAGGCTAGGAAAACATAGATGTGAGTGTATAAAAGTATAGCCGATGAACAAGAATAGACATACCTTTCTCGGCTTTTTGGCTAAGATCAAGTGTAGTATCTGTTCTTATCAGTTTAATATCTGATAGGTGGTCCATTGTCACATGATATTAAATTAATTTTTCGGGGGAAGACACATCACGGTAGTTTGCTGCTAGGGTCTTCGAGTGTCGCCCTTGTGTTGCACTTCTGCTTGGGCCAGACGCACCCAATCAAATCAAAGTTAAATATTTTCTTTATTGCATTCAATATACTCGCATCTAGTGTAATATTATTTACACAAACGTTGAATCTTTTAATAAAACAACAATTTAACACAATGAATTGGAAAGACTAAACTAATAATCCTCATAACTTGTATCAACTATAATATTAACATGGCTTTGAAGTCTAATAAATAGTGACAAGTTTCATATATTTACTATTACTTAGATTGGCTTGTTTGAAAAATGGGGTCTGATAACAAAATATCCACCCCTCAATCATTAGAAATGACTAGAATGATAAATAATGAAGTATCATGGTGGAAATTGGTTTGGTACTATTAAATTATGTAAAGTCACAAATTTATTATTTGGCCGGTTCTTTTGAGGAGACTGGTGACAAAGGAACAAGTTTTGAAATTCGAGAGATTTTAGTACGAGAAAATGTTTTTTATTGTGTAAATTATTTGAAACAACTAAGCAATAACATGTTAGGTATAATGTTTTCTAATTTCTTCACATTTGAGAAATCTTAACAATTACATTGGAGTGAAAATAGCTAAAATGGATTCTGAGCTTTTTAAGGCGTGGATGGCTTAAAAACATGAAAGAAAATGTTTATTTTCCAATATTTTATTGTTGCGTCTTTTGGTTTTGAAAGATAATGAAAAAAATTATATAGAGACATTTAGTCCCACATCGGTCGATGAAGGCTAGGAAAACATAGATGTGAGTGTATAAAAGTATAGCCGATGAAAAAGAATATGCATACCTTTCTCGGCCTTTTGGCTAAGATCAAGTGTAGTATCTGTTCTTATCAGTTTAATATCTGATACATGGGCCATTGGCTCACAGGATATTAAATTAATTTTTTCGGGGGAAGACCCGTCACGGTAGCTTGGTGTTGGGTTCTTCGAGTGTCGCCCTTGTGTTGCACTTTTTCTTTGGCCAGATGCACCCAATTAAATCATAGTTAAATGTTTTCTTGATTGCCTTCAATATACTCGCATCTAGTGTAATATTATTTACTCAAACGTCGAATGATTTAATTAAAACAACAATTCAACACATAATAAATTGGAAAGACTAAACTAATAATCTTCATAACTTGTATCAACTATAACATTAACACGGCTTTGAAGTCTAATGAATAGTGACAAGTTTCGTATATTTACTATTACTTATATTGGCTAGTTTAAAAAATAGGGTTGGATAACAAAATCTCTACCCCTCAATGTTTAGAAATGACTAGAGTGATAAATAATGAAGTATCACGGTGGAAAGTGGTTTGGTACTATTTAATTATGTAAAGTCACAAATTTATTCTTTGGCCGGTTCTTTTAAGGAGACTGGTGACAAAGGAAAGAGTTTTGAAATTCGAGAGATTTTAATACGAGAAAATGTGTTTTATTGTGTAAATTATTTGAAACAACTAAGCAATAACCTGTTAGGTAAAATGTTTTCTAATTTCTTCACATTTGAGAAATCTTAACAATTACATTGGAGTGAAAATAACTAAAATGGATTCTGAGCTTTTTAAGGCGTGGATGGCTGAAAAACATGAAAGAAAATGTTTATTTTCCAATATTTTATTGTTGCGTCTTTTGGTTTTGAAAGATAATGAAAAAAATGATATAGAGACATTTGGTCCCACATCGGTCGATGAAGGCTAGGAAAACTTAGATGTGAGTGTATAAAAAAAGTATAGCCGATGAAAAAGAATATGCATACCTTTCTCGGCCTTTTGGCTAAGATCAAGTGTAGTATCTTTTCTTATCAGTTTAATATCTGATACATGGGTCATTGGCTCACAGGATATTAAATTAATTTTTTCGGGGGAAGACCCGTCACGGTAGCTTGGTGCTGGGTTCTTCGAGTGTCGCCCTTGTGTTGCACTTTTTCTTTGGCCAGATGCACCCAATTAAATCATAGTTAAATGTTTTCTTGATTGCATTCAATATACTCGCATCTAGTGTAATATTATTTACTCAAACGTCGAATGATTTAATTAAAATAACAATTCTACACATAATGAATTGGAAAGACTAAACTAATAATCCCTATAACTTGTATCAACTATAACATTAATACGGCTTTGAAGTCCAATGAATAGTGACAAGTTTCGTATATTTACTATTACTTAGATTGACTAGTTTGGAAAATGGGGTTGGATAACAAAATCTTCACCCCTCAATCATTAGAAATGACTAGAATGATAAATAATGAACTATCACGGTGAAAAGTGGTTTGGTATTATTTAATTATTTAAAGACACAAATTTATTCTTTGGGTGGTTCTTTTGAAGAGACTAGTGACAAATGAAAGTGTTTTAAAATTCGAGAGATTTTAGTTCGAGAAAATGTGTTTTATTGTGTAAAATATTTGAAACAACTAAGCACTAACCTGTTAGGTAAAATATTTCTATTTTCTTCACATTGGAGAAATCTTAACAATTACATTGGAGAGAAAATAACTCAAATGGTTGTGAGCTTTTTAAGGCGTGGATGGTTTAAAAACATGAGGGAAAAGTTTTTTTATAGGATCTCGGTTTTATCGATAGAGACGGGGGTCTGGCTATTGATGAAGGCTTATGAAAAACGGTTTGAAAGAAATCTTGTTAAGGAATTAATTCACTTTCTATTCTACGCAAACACTTGTAAACACTTGAAACAGATTCAAGAAGGAATTGTTTACTTGGGTTTGAAGCTCAAGATGAAAGATGAAAAGATGACAGAAATGAAAGAATACAGTAGTTTGTTTATGGATGTTCGGAGAAACTCTCCTACGTCACCCCTTCTTCCAACAACCGGAAAAATTCAATATAATATGATTCGAATCAAATACAGTTTACACACACTTAGCTCACTATTGAATAAAACACCCTCTGTTCAGTTTACAAGATGAAGAATATCACTAAGCTAAAGGTGTTTTTGATTCTAGCTCTCTCTTGATTCACACACAGTATAATCAGGAAAGCAACTTCACAGTAAAAGGCTTGTAGCAAGCAAAATTGTAGATTAACTTTTTGTAAAATCTGCAGTTCGTAAGGCTGATGGTCCGTTGTCCTTGACATTTGATAAATAATAGGTAAAGACTAACGGTCGAATCTTTAGAATGATACGTGGAACTCTTCCATTGGAAAGCCTCCATTGTACACAGCAGGTTCTGATGACAAGGATCGTGGTCGTACACCACTGGCAGTGCGCCGAATATTCCATCAGAGATGTACCTACAAAATAAGTAATATGAGGAAAATTCTCTTACGTGGAATTCGTTGGTTGGTTGCATATAGCTGTTGTACTAATCTTCACTAGAAAGTGGAGCATGAGTAGGGTACAACTATAGCACGTGGGTAGGCGGGTGCTAGCTTCCAGCATACTACTTAAGCTAATCATTAGACGTATTTTAATTAGACGCCCTTGTCTAATGAAATCAAACATCCCCGTCTAATAACAGAGACCATTAGACCGCCTGGTCTAATGGAATTAGACTTACGTCTATTTACAATCACTTTAGACTAATCTGAAGGAGTTAGACTTACGTCTAACCTTCACTAATTAGACTACACGTCTAATTATCCAATAAGCATTAGACTGCACGTCTAACTACACTGAGTTAGACTGCACGTCTAACTTCACTAAGTTAGACTGCACGTCTAATTCCGGTTCTACTTCAGACTTGTCTGAAGGAGTAAGATTTACGTCTAACCTTAACTAATTAGACTACACGTCTAATTATCTAATAACCATTAGACTGCACGTCTAACTCTACTGAGTTAGACTGCACGTCTAATTCCGGTTCTACTTCAGACTTGTCTGAAGGAGTTAGACTTACGTCTAACCTTCACTAATTAGATTTCACGTCTAATTATCCAATAACCATTAGACTGCATGTCTAACTCCATTGAGTTAGACTACACGTCTAATTCCGGTTCTACTTCTGACTTGTCTGAAGGAGTTAGACTTACGTTTAACCTTCACTAATTAGATTACATGTCTAATTATCCAATAACCATTAGACTGCACGTCTAACTCCACTGAGTTAAACTGCACGTCTAATTCCGGTTCTACTTCAGACTTATCTGAAGAAGTTAGACTCACGTCTAACCTTCACATTCAAATAGACTGCACGTCTAACTCCGCTGAGTTAGACTGCACGTCTAATTCCATATACATTACACTACACGACTAATTCCGTATACATTAGACCACACGTCTAATTCCAAATATATTAGACTACACGTCTAACTCCGCTGAGTTAGACTACATGTCTAATTCCGAGATCTATTAGACTGCACGTCTAACTCCACTAGTTAGACTACACGTCTAATTCCGAGATCTATTAGACTGTACATCTAACTCCGCTGAGTTAAACTTCACGTCTAATTCTTTGCATCTGATGCCAAAATCGGTCTAATGAGCCTCATTAGAGCCAAGTCTCATGAAATATGAGTTCGATACACCTGCATCAAAACTCATAAATCATTTCATCATCAAAATTCTAATGGTTAAATTATTTCAACACTTAATTAAAATAATTTGACCCAACAATTACCCCCTTTTTGATGAAAAATTGAAGAACTGCATATATATATACACCAAAATATGCATTCATCATATAAACAAAACCCTGTTTGCATGCACATAAAACATTCAAAATATCAAAATCAGATAAATCATAAATGAGTGTTTTCAAAAGAAACACACAAAATGTTGTTCAAAGTAACCAAGATAAGTTCATAACAAAAACATCATCAAGAGATAAACAGAATTTCATCTCAAAATAAAAATAGTTTCCTTTCTAATCTTCTTCTTCTTCCTAGTCTTTTCACTGGAAAGGATGATCTTCAACCTAGGAAATCTCTAAGACTGCGGTTAGATGAGGGTTGGAGATATCTCTTTTCCTTTTCTTGGATTTGAGCGTATTCCCCTTTTGAATGAAATCGACAACCTTCTGGTTGTTCAGGATTTTAGAAGGAAGGTGAAAGCTCTTACCGGGTTTATTTAGGAGGAAACAAATGAGAGAGCTAAGAGGACCATAAAAACCAAAAATAGTCTTCCAAGCAACAACCATTCTGACAAGATTTCCGAAGAGGAAGCTTGTCCAGTTGATAGGGGCACCCTAATGATAGCCACCATCATCTGAAAGACCTTCGAACAATACTTGTAAGAGGACTCTATGGAGAGAAGAGATTTTGAGATGATATCGCTTAGAAGAGCAAACTCATCCTTCAGGAGGTTTTTCTTTCCATGAAAGTCCATTTGAGGAGAATCAGAAAAGACTTCCATCGTTGTAATCATTATATCAGGCGGAGTGGTTGAAAACTCATCAATACCTACGTTTGGAAGCTGGAAAAACATACCGAATGACTATTCGGTGATGCAGATCATCTGGCCCATCACGACCCCAGCAACGACTTTATCCTGATAAATGCCAGCGGTTTCGAAAAATTCATGAACCAACTGTTCGTGATAGAGTTCATGAGGGGTGATGAACTTTCTCAGCCTAGAGGCTTTCAACAATTCGAACATCTTGTGCATGCCTGGAGATTGTAGAGTGGATATGGATTTGAAATCCACTTGAATCGATTTAGGACGGAAAATGGACATTTCGACTTGATGAACAAAGTTTTAGTCGATTCGAATTCTAGAGAGAGAGATGGATTTCGAAGAGCTCTTATCTTTAGAATGGTTGATTCAATAAATATCAAGGTCTAATCAGGCAGAGAATAACTAATGATTACTCCTACCGTCAAGAACTCAAAGGTCTATTCCCAATAAATGCAGCATTTAATATTAGCATGAAACCGAATAGTTAATACTAAGTGTACAAGCAAAGTTGTCAAAATATTAGTCATTCCTTATATATTGAGAGACACATGTCTTTAATTCTTTTGAGGAATGACTGATTTAATTTTCGGCGGGAAAGTGAACTTGAGCAGAAACATTAGCAAGGGACAATTGTCCAATTAGCCAGAAGATGAAGGGTTTAATTACACCAGTAGTTAGACGTTTATTCTCCTTTTCACATTTTCAACTTCCTTTTGAAAATAAGTCTATTAGACGTATACGTCTAATTATGCAATAACATCACGTGAGACACGCGTGTCTGGTTAGACGTGAGCATCCTCTTGCTCATAACGTAAAAACGTCTAACATCTATTAGACGTATCCGTCTATTAGACGTATCTGTCTAACCATGCAGGTTAGAATAACTAAGAAAATGATTCCAGATGTAGATTAAACTGCTAAAGTAGACGTGCGTCTAAGTAGTTGTGTTTCTGAAACCCTTAATCATTAAGACAAATTAAGGACCTTTGTCTTTCATGTCTGTTCAGTTGCGTACTACGTTCCCCCTCAATTTATGCACGTAATCACATCAATCAAGATCAACAAGACCTAACATGTTTCTGAAATGAGAAAACTTAGCTTCCGGTAGGGGTTTCGTGAAAATGTCTGCACTTTGTTGATCTGTAGGAACATGTTCAAGACGAATCTTCTTCTGATTGACGTGTTCTCGGATGAACTGATGCCTGATGTCAATATGCTTTGTTTGAGAATGTAGAACTGGATTGTAGGTGATTGCGATAGCACTCGTGTTGTCTCAGAAAATTGGAGATTCATCAGCTTCAATCCCATAGTCCCTGAGTTGTTGTTAAATCCACAGAACTTGAGAGCAACAACTTCCAGCTGTAAGATAATCTGCTTCAGCTGTAGACGTGGCGACCGACGTCCGCTTCTTGTTGAACCTTGAGATTAGACGATCTCCAAGGAACTGGCAAGTTCCACTTGTGTTTTTTCTATCAATTTTGCACCCTACATAATCTGCATCTGAAAAACTGGTTAAATTGAAACTGGAATCCTTCGGATACCACAGTCCCACACTTTGAGTTCCCTTTAAGTATTTAAGAATACGTTTAGTAGCAATAAAGTGAGAGAGTTTAGGATTAACCTGAAATCTGCCACAAACACCAACAACAAATTGAATGTTTTGGCTTGCTAGTTGTTACATACAGAAAGGATCCGATGATTCCTCTATATGTTGTTACATCGACACTTTGGCCACCTTCATCTTTATCCAATTTACTAGAAGAGCTCATTGAAGTATTTGCTGCAGAACAGTTCTCTAAACCAAACTTCTTTAGCAGTTCTTTGGAGTATTTAGCCTGGTTGATAAGGGTTCCGTTTTCTAACTGACGGACTTGAAGCCCAAGGAAGAACGTTAATTCTCCCATCATGCTCATTTCAAACCTGTCCTGCATCAGCTTAGCAAACTTCTCACACAGTTTGGGGTTAGTTGAACCAAAAATAATGTCATCAACATATATTTGAACAAGTAGAATGTGAGAGTCTTTAGTGAATCTAAACAAGGTTTTATGTACTGTTCCAACAACAAAGTCATGATCAAACAAGAATTCAGTTAATGTGTCGTACCAAGCTCTAGGAGCTTGTTTCAGACCATACAATGCTTTATCAAGCTTATAAACATGATTAGGTAAAACATGATCTACAAATCCCGGGGGTTGCTCAACATATACTTCTTCACTTAATTTTCCATTTAGAAATGAAATTTTCACATCCATTTGAAAAACCTTAAAGTTCTTAAATGATGCATATGCTAGGAAGATTCTAATTGCCTCTAGTCTTGCAACCGGTGCAAAAGACTCATCAAAATCAATACCTTCCTCTTGTCTGTATCCTTGAGCAACTAAACGAACTTTGTTTCTAATGACTAAATCGTCTTCACTAATCTTGTTTCTAAAGACCCATATTGTTCCTATAACTGACTTGTTAGTTGGTTTAGGAGTAAGATACAACACTTTATTTCTCAAGAATTAGTTTAAATCCTCTTGCATAGCATTGATCCAATCTGGATCAACTATAGCTACACCAATTTTCTTGGGTTCAATATGAGAGATAAATGCAGAGTTAGCCATTTCATCCATTAGTTGACGTCTTATCCTTCGAGGAGAAAAAGGATTTCCGATTATCAGTTCTGGTGGATGATTTCCGTTACATCTAAAGTTGGATCCAAGAGGATTGATCATCTGAACTGGTGACACCGCAACGTCCAAACTCTCAACTTCTTGTTGAACAAGAGTTTGTACGTCTAGTTGAACTTCAACCGGATCAGCCACTGGATCAGACAAAGCCATCCGCTTATCCAAAGTTTCTTCTTCTTCACTTACAAACTCAAGACTAGTCGCTTTTAGTCTGTCAGCAAGATCAATGGATTCATTGGATTTTCTCTCAACAGGATCATCAAACACTAAATGGAGGGATTCTTCAACTGTTTGTGTTCTTTTGTTGTATACTCTGTAAGCCTTGCTTACTGATGAGTATCCTAACATGAATCCCTCATCTGCCTTAACATCAAAAGCGGTCAAATAAATCTTTCCATTGTTATGGATAAAACATTTACACCCAAATATCTTAAAATAAGAAAATGTGGGAATTTTCCCATAGTACAGTTCATAGGGGGTTTTATTAAAACGTTTGTTAATTATTGACCAGTTTTGTGTATAGCAGGCAGTACTAATGGCTTCCGCCCAGAACCTCTGAGGAACATCTGATTCAGCAAGCATAGATCTCGCTACTTCCTTCAGAGTTCTCACTCTTCTCTCAGCAATACCGTTTTGCTGAGAAAAGAGTGAGAACATAAGAAAATGTGGGAATTTTCCCATAGTACAGTTCATAGGGGGTTTTATTAAAACGTTTGTTAATTATTGACCAGTTTTGTGTATAGCAGGCAGTACTAATGGCTTTCGCCCAGAACCTCTGAGGAACATCTGATTCAGCAAGCATAGATCTCGCTACTTCCTTCAGAGTTCTCACTCTTCTCTCAGCAATACCGTTTTGGTGTGGAATTCTAGCACTAGACAACTCATGCCTAATTCCAGTTTCCTCGAGATAAGATGATATGTATCTGTTAGTGAACTCAGTTCCCTAATCACTTCTAATGCACGTAATATTTAAAGATTTCTGATTCTGAATTCTTTTAAATATTCTAATCAAGTTTTTAGCAGTATTATCTTTTGATGGTAAAAATGCAACCCATGTAAATCGAGAGAAATCATCAATAACAATTAGGGCAAATCTCATTCCTCCTATACTTTTTACAGGAACTGGACCAAACAGATCCATATGTAAAAGTTCTAGGCAATGGCTGGATTGTGATTTTCCCTTTAATTTTGAACGATGATCTGCCCTGTTTGCCTAACTGGAAAGCATTGCATATCTTGTCCTTTAAAAACTGAAGTTTGGGCAAACCAATACCTAAATTGTTTGAACAAATGTTGTTCATGTTTTTGAAATTTAAATGGTTCAAACATTTATGCCATAACTATTTCTGGTCATTCTTGGGAATCATGCACATAGGATCAGAAGACTCTTTTTGCCAATTAATTTTGTATGAGTTTCCTACTCTACTTCCAGTCAATAAAATGTTTCCATCTTGGTCTTTAACTAGACATGCATGAGTTTGAAAATCTACTCACAAACCATTATCACATAATTGACTAATGCTGATCAAATTATAACACAAATTGTCAACAAGCAGCACGTCATTAATAGTTAGATTACCATGGATAATCTTACCCTTACCCATGGTCTTACCCTTCTTGTTGTCACCAAACGTGATCTTAGGTCAGAGCAATCTGATATATCAGTGAGAAGCCGTATGTTTCCTATCAGATGCCTGGAGCATCCACTATCAAGATACTATACAGATTCCTCAAGCCCTTCGTTTATTTATACCTACATAAATAAATATTTACAATCTTTTGTTACCCACTTTCAATTGGGTCCTCGGTCAATCAGTCCCTTAGGAATCCATATTTTAGTTATTTTGATGGATTTCCCATTTTGTGCTGTAATTAATGCGTATGTTTTTGAGTTAGTAGACGACTTTCTGCTAGCCACTGATCCTTTAGCTTTTGAAGAAGACTTTCTTTTAAAACTCCTAGACTTAGAGTCAGGTTTTAAATTGTCATACTTATTAGCTGCTTCTAGCTTATTCTTAAGCCAGCTAACAGTCGGCGGGACATAAATTATTTTATTTTTGAAAACAACTTCTACATGAATGTGATCAGATTCAATGTCAATCATACTCCTTTGACAAAGCTTACAGGCTTAAACTTGTCAGTTGGAGAATTTGACTATTTGTAGGACAGATTAGGGTCATTGCTGTCAAATCCCAATCCGAATCTAGATTAGGCTCAATGCTTGATGCTTGATGCTTAATGCTTGATGCTTGATGCTTGATGCTTGATGCTTGATGCTTGATGCTTGATGCTTGATGCTTGATGCTTGATGCTTGATGCTTGATGCTTGATGCTTGATGATTGATGATTGATGCTTGATGCTTCATGCTTAATGTTTAATGCTTGATGCTTTATGCTTGATGCTTGATGCTTGATGCTTGATGCTTGATGCTTGATGCTTGATGCTTGATGCTTGATGCTTGATGCTTGATGCTTGATGGTTGATGGATGATGCTTGATGCTTGATGCTTGATGCTTGATGCTTGATGCTTGATGCTTGATGCTTGATGCTTGATGCTTGATGCTTGATGCTTGATGCTTGATGCTTGATGCTTGATGCTTGATGCTTCATGTTTAATGCTTAATGTTTAATGCTTGATGCTCTATGATTGATGCTTGATGCTTGATGCTTGATGCTTGATGCTTGATGCTTGATGCTTGATGCTTGATGCTTGATGCTTGATGTTTGATGCTTGATACTTGATGCTTAATGCTTGATGCATGATGCTTGATGCTTGATGCTTGATGCTTGATGCTTGATGCTTAATGCTTAATGTTTAATGCTTGATGCTCTATGATTGATGCTTGTTGCTTGATGCTTGTTGCTTGATGCTTGATGCTTGATGCTTGATGCTTGATGCTTGATGCTTGATGCTTGATGCTTGATGCTTGATGCTTGATGCTTGATTCTTGATGCTTGATGCTTGATGCTTGACGCTTGATGATTGATGATTGACGCTTGATGCTTGACGCTTGATGCTTGACGCTTGATGCTTGACGCTTGATGCTTGATGCTTGATGCTTGATGCTTGATGCTTGATGCTTGATGCTTGATGCTTGATGTTTGATGCTTGATGCTTGATGCTTGATGCTTGATGCTTGATGCTTGATGCTTGATGATTGATGCTTGATGCTTCATGCTTGATGTTTAATGCTTGATGCTTTATGATTGATGCTTGATGCTTGATGCTTGATTCTTGATGCTTGATGCTTGATGCTTGATGCTTGATGCTTGATGCTTGATGCTTGATGCTTGATTCTTGATGCTTGATGCTTGATGCTTGATGCTTGATGCTTGATGCTTGATGCTTCATGCTTCATGCTTCATGCTTAATGTTTAATACTTGATGCTCTATGATTGATGCTTGATGTTTGATGCTTGATGCTTGTTGCTTGATGCTTGATGCTTGATGCTTGATGCTTGATGCTTGATGTTTGATGATTGATGCTTGATGCTTAATGCTTGATGCTCTATGATTGATGCTTGTTGCTTGATGCTTGATGCT
Source organism: Impatiens glandulifera (assembly GCF_907164915.1). NCBI lineage: Eukaryota > Viridiplantae > Streptophyta > Magnoliopsida > Ericales > Balsaminaceae > Impatiens > Impatiens glandulifera. Next base: position 21,135 of record NW_025919361.1, read on the forward strand.
TGATGCTTAATGCTTAATGTTTAATGCTTGATGCTCTATGATTGATGCTTGTTGCTTGATGCTTGTTGCTTGATGTTTGATGCTTGATGCTTGATGCTTGATGCTTGATGCTTGTTGCTTGACGCTTGATGCTTGATGCTTGATGCTTGATGCTTGATGCTTGATGCTTGACGCTTGATGCTTGATGATTGACGCTTGATGCTTGACGCTTGATGCTTGATGCTTGATGCTTGATACTTGATGCTTGATGCTTGATGCTTGATGCTTGATGCTTGATGCTTGATGCTTGATGCTTGATGCTTGATGCTTGATGCTTGATGCTTGATGCTTGATGCTTGATGCTTGATGCTTGATGCTTGATGCTTGATGCTTGATGCTTGATGCTTGATGCTTGATGCTTGATGCTTGATGCTTGATGCTTGATGCTTGATGCTTGATGCTTAATACTTAATGCTTGATGCTTGATGCTTGATGCTTGATGCTTGATGCTTGATGCTTGATGCTTGATGCTTGATGCTTGATGCTTGATGCTTGATGCTTGATGCTTGATGCTTGATGCTTGATGCTTGATGCTTGATGCTTGATGCTTGATGCTTGATGCTTGATGCTTGATGCTTGATGCTTGATGCTTGATGCTTGATGCTTGATGCTTGATGCTTGATGCTTGATGCTTGATGCTTGATGCTTGATGCTTGATGCTTGATGCTTGATGCTTGATGCTTGATTCTTGATGCTTGATGCTTGATGCTTGATGCTTGATGTTTGATGCTTGATGCTTGATGCTTGATGCTTGATGCTTGATGCTTGATGCTTGATGCTTGATGCTTAATGCTTGATGCTTGATGCTTGATGCTTGATGCTTGATGCTTGATGCTTGATGCTTGATGCTTGATGCTTAATGCTTGATGCTTGATGCTTGATGCTTGATGCTTAATGCTGAATGCTTAATGCTTAATGCTTGATGCTTGATGCTTAATGCTTAATGCTTGATGCTTGATGCTTGATGCTTGATGCTTGATGCTTAATGCTTGATGCTTAATGATTAATGCTTAATGCTTGATGCTTGATGCTTGATGCTTGATGCTTGATGCTTGATGCTTGATGCTTGATGCTTGATGCTTGATGCTTAATGCTTGATGCTTAATGCTTAATTATTAATTCTTGATGCTTGATGCTTGATGCTTGATGCTTGATGCTTGATGCTTGATGCTTGATGCTTGATGCTTGATGCTTGATGCTTGATGCTTGATGCTTAATGCTTGATGCTTGATGCTTGATGCTTGATGCTTGATGCTTGATGCTTAATGCTTGATGCTTGATGCTTGATGCTTGATGCTTGATGCTTAATGCTGAATGCTTAATGCTTAATGCTTGATGCTTGATGCTTAATGCTTGATGCTTGATGCTTGATGCTTGATGCTTGATGCTTAATGCTTGATGCTTAATGATTAATGCTTAATGCTTGATGCTTGATGCTTGATGCTTGATGCTTGATGCTTGATGTTTTTTGCTTGATGCTTGATGCTTGATGCTTGATGCTTAATGCTTGATGCTTGATGCTTAATGCTTAATTATTAATTCTTGATGCTTGATGCTTGATGCATGATGTTTGATGTTTGTTGCTTAATGCTTGATGCTTATTTCTTGATGCTTGATGCTTGATGATTGATGCTTGATGCTTGATGCTTGATGCTTGATGCTTGTTGCTTGATGCTTGATGCTTGATGCTTGATGCTTGATGCTTGATGCTTGATGCTTGATGCTTGATGCTTGATGCTTGATGCTTGATGCTTGATGCTTGATGCTTGATGCTTGATGCTTTATGCTTGATGCTTGATACTTGATGCTTGATGCTTGATGCTTGATGCTTAATGCTTAATGCTTAATGCTTAATGCTTAATGCTTAATGCTTAATGCTTAATGCTTAATGCTTAATGCTTAATGCTTAATGCTTAATGCTTAATGCTTAATGCTTAATGCTTAATGCTTAATGCTTAATGCTTAATGCTTAATGCTTAATGCTTAATGCTTAATGCTTAATGCTTAATGCTTAATGCTTAATGCTTAATGCTTAATGCTTAATGCTTAATGCTTAATGCTTAATGCTTAATGCTTAATGCTTAATGCTTAATGCTTAATGCTTAATGCTTAATGCTTAATGCTTAATGCTTAATGCTTAATGCTTAATGCTTAATGCTTAATGCTTAATGCTTAATGCTTAATGCTTAATGCTTAATGCTTAATGCTTAATGCTTAATGCTTAATGCTTAATGCTTAATGCTTAATGCTTAATGCTTAATGCTTAATGCTTAATGCTTAATGCTTAATGCTTAATGCTTAATGCTTAATGCTTAATGCTTAATGCTTAATGCTTAATGCTTAATGCTTAATGCTTAATGCTTAATGCTTAATGCTTAATGCTTAATGCTTAATGCTTAATGCTTAATGCTTAATGCTTAATGCTTAATGCTTAATGCTTAATGCTTAATGCTTAATGCTTAATGCTTAATGCTTAATGCTTAATGCTTAATGCTTAATGCTTAATGCTTAATGCTTAATGCTTAATGCTTAATGCTTAATGCTTAATGCTTAATGCTTA
>NW_025919362.1:0-10866 GCF_907164915.1 Impatiens glandulifera
AAATTGGGTGGGTGGTCGTAGGACCAGGGACATGGGAGGTGGATGTATCGTGAACCAAAGTATTAGATAGACTAGAAAGAGAATCCACAATCTCATCCGGAATTTGGGTGGTCGTAGGAGTAGGGACATGGGAGGTGGATGTATCGTGAACCAAAGTATCAAATACATATTCATCGGGCTCAATATCAAAGGGATCAATACGAACTAGATCTGATTGGGTCATATGATTTGAACTAGCAGGATATAGAAGAATGAAATGCTCTAAAAACACAACATGACGCGAAACATATAATTTTTGACTAACTGGATTAAAAAAACGATACCCATTTTGACCAACACCATAACCTAGAAAGATACATAAGGAAGACCGGGAGACAACTTATTATGTTCAACATGTGGTCGAAGGACAAACAAATACAACCAAAAACACGCAATGAGGAATAATCAAGTGAATGATCATATAATTTTTCAAAAGGGGATAAACCTGAATTATGAGATAATGGGATTCTATTGATTACATGAGAGCGGTAAGAACTGCTTCCCCCAAAACACATTATGAACCTCGGCTGATAGCATAAAAGAACGAGTTGTTTCAACAAGATGACGAAGTTTTCTTTTAGCCACACCATTTTGTTGAGGAGTGTCAGTACATAAGGTTTGGTGAATTGTACCATCAGAGACAAGTAATTGAGAGAAATCATTAGAAGTGTATTCACCTCCCAAATCACATCTAAAACATTTAATGACTGAAGAATGTTGTGTTCTCACAAGAGCTCGAAAATTGGTGACTATAGTAAGAAATTCAGACCTGCGTTTCATTAGATAAACTCAAGTATAACGAGTGAAGTCATCAACAAACAAAACATAATATCGAGAACCTCCTTTAGAAGAAACGGGAGAAGGTCCCCACACATCAAAATGCACGAGATCAAATGGAGCATTGAAAAAAAAAAACACTTTTATAAAAGGCAATGTTAAAAATTTAGCCAATTCGCAAGCACTGCAATCAGAAATGTCATGACTTTCTAAACTACTCAAAGCTCCAGTAGACACAAAAATTTTAAACGAGATCCAGAAACATGACCCAAACGACAATTCCAACGGTAAAATTCGAAGATTAACTATTCAAACGAAATGATGACAAGTCATGTTGGAGGCAGAAACATCTTATACTTTGAGTTCATCTAAAATATAAAGTCCCTTTCCTACGGCCTGTCCCAATCACCTTTTGTGACTGTGAGTCCTTAACACAACAATTGAAAGAAGTAAACAAAACTGTGTGACCATAATCACACAATTGACTAACAATACAAGGTTTAAAGAAAGACGGGGAATATGGTAGACATTTGGGAGAGAAAAAAGATGTATGTACAGAACCAATTACTTCCAATGGCATTGGAGTACCATCGACAGTCATGAGAGAAGATGGTGGAACATAATTGACTGACACAAATGAGTTAATATTAGGAGACATATGATTAGATGCGCCTGATTTAATATCCATAAGGGAGACGATTTACCTGAATTATCAGATGATGAGAAACCTTTATGAAAGGAGATGGACATGGCATGTGGCTGTGAGGCGAGGAACTCTTAAACTGCTCAAACTTCTCAAACATATATGGATCCATGGTTGGAGCAGTAATTGTATTACCATATTAGACGAGTACAAATATCCAATGACAACCCAAATAGAACCGCACAAATATTGCAAAACTATGTAAGGACCTGGTTTAACCAACCCAAAATTAGCAACAACAAATATTGCACGACACAACACGATGCGACACAAATACAAATCTCCAACAACAACCCAAATGCAGAAACACAAATATGGCACAAAACGACACGACGCAGAACGAATATAAATCTCCAACAACAACCCAAATACAACAGCACAAATATGGCATGAAATGGAACGATGCGACACGACGCGGCACGATGGAACACAAATACAAATACCAAAAACAATAATACAAATACTGTTAGTATTCTTGTCTTGAAATAACAGAAAATATATATAAAATGGTGTTACAAATAAATAAAAATAAAATAAGATATACAAAGAACGAAATCACCGATTGAGATGTTGATTCGAGGCATGTGCTTGCACATTTCCCTTAAAACAGTTTCAACGTCTCCCGTTTGTGCTGAAGCTTATCGTAGATGGCTGTCTCCTAGGGTATAACGAATCTAGTAGTGATTCAGCACAAGAATCACTACACAGCGAACTTGACCAATGTACCTAAACTATCACCAAGATCAGTAGAATTGTGTGTAACCACAATTAAAATGATCAATGGAAGGTTTTTCTGAAAAACTAAGAAGTAGCTAGCTTCTTGTGATGTTGAAAATAAAAACTAATAATGTTCATTTAGGGTGATTGAAGGATAAAAAGCTATGTAATTCTGCAATTGTTATTGTCTCTTCGACAACGTTTGATCAATTGAGATATTTATAAAATAAATTAGCCAATCAACATAACTAATTTCTTTAACGTATGAATAAAATTATTTAATGCAATCAATTGCATTTACATCAATTGTATTTGAAAGTTTCAACATATGCATTTATCAAAAATTCTTATTTACATATTGATATTAATACCCCATTTAACTGACTCATTCAATTAATATTTAATCCAAATATTAATTTATTTTTATGCAATAAAATACATTTTGCAAATAAATTAAACCCCACTTGGATTAATGGAAAAATTATACATTTTGTTATTTTTCTATTTTGGACAAATCCACTAACTCGATTTTATTCTTGGGACTCACTCATTCAATTTTATTTTTGAATTATCATTTCCATTCATATAATGGAAACAATCTACATAGTCTAAATTCCAACAAATACAATAACACGAATATGGCACGACGCGACACGATGCGGTACAAATACAAATTTTCAAACTAAATCAGCTAGAGCAAAAGGAAGCGAAAATAAAAAAATACCATTGACGATTGCATACTCAAACACCTACTTCAAATAGAAAGATGTAGATTGAATGATTTAGGTTAAACAAAGATAATCCATAAATGGAGGCTCTGATACCATGATAAAATAAATAGAGAAAGGCTAGGGTTTCTTATTAGCAAACGTAAATAAACTGAATGTAATGAAAGAGTTTATATAGTTAGTGATTACAATAGCTAAAATCTCTTTGTACTAATAGACTAAAATACACTTAAGTGCTAATAAAGATAATAAAACTAATATATCTAACATTACATTTAGTGATAATCATTAAAACATTTTATTGAATAGATAGTTCATAATTACTGTTTCAGGTTCTTCAATTTTGTTGTTCATAAGTACAGTACGAAATTCTCCAATTTTGGTGTTTTTTGTTATCCATAGGGTATATTGTCACATTCAGGTGATAATCATTAAAATACTTTATTTGATAAATCGCAACTTTTGTAATTCTCCAATATTGTCGTTAATAAGTAAATTTAAGTTCTTCAATTTGTCGTTTTCAATAGAGTATGTATTGTTACATTTTGATGATAATTATTAAAAACTTTATTCAATAGGTAGTTCACAAAAAAAAGTTCTCCAATCTTGTTTCACGAGTACTTTTCAAAATTCTCTAATTTTGTTGTTTTCAATAGAGTATGTATTAATACAATAAAATGATAAATAAAACACTTTATTCAGTATGTAATTCACATATTTTTAAAAATTCTCTAATTTTGTCATTTTTAATAGTGTATGTAATGGTAGCGTAAATATTACTTGTATTAATACATTACTTTGTGACATTACATTACATTCTCGTATTAAATTTAAAACTCTTAATATAGTAATAAGTAGTTTCAATTATCAATAATATTTCCTACATATATAACCATAGTCTAATTGTTATGTTCATTCTTATTGTAAAATCATTTAACATGTTTAATTGTTCGAACTAATTCTTTATTGTTGTTTGATTTTAAGTCTTTATTGTTGTTTGATTTTAAGTTTATAGTAGTCAAACCTCGATAATAATAATAAAAATGACCTTCAATTTTAAACATGTAAAATTATCAATAGTTTATTAAAGCATCCTTTGAGACGACATCATTCTATCAATGTTCAAGTTTTTATGTTTCCAATAGAATTCATATATTATTTGTTTTAATAAAAAAATTATTCTAATTTTGAAAATATTTATAATAGCATTAAATAAAAAATATTGATAATCATGTTAAGCAAATTGTTAATTAAATAAGATAACCAATGTTTTGGAACAAAGACAACCCAAACTAAGCACATTTTTCATAAATATTGTTCAAGTGCCAAAAGTTATTTATTTAAAAAAAAAAACAAAGACACATTCAAATGACCCAACAATACTTGGATAAGACTAAGACAAATAATGAAATGACACATTTGATGTTTTCTTCCAAAGCCCAATCTCCTAGTTGTAGGCTTATTCTTGATCACCATTCCTTAATATATGAAAAAAAATAGTTAAAATTATACTAGTGATTAATAATTTCATTTTTTAAATATGAAGAAAAAACATAAATAAATGTGTAGATTAATAAATACCTGGAGACTATCTTCATAAGCCTAATAACCTATAACCAATTAAATTAAAATTAAAAATCATATATACATTATATATATATAGATTATACAAATTAAAATCAAATCAAATTAATAAATTTGTAATTACCTCAACCCATAACCGAGCATTCTCATCGCGCAAAGATTGTGTTTTCTGGTTGGACGTCTCTCCTTGGACATAAGATTTGTCACATGCAGAACATTTAGCATTTTCTATGGCATTTTTGTATTTCATATTTTCCTCTTTTAACTTCTCCTTCTCTTCAAGCAAAATTGTCTTCTTTTGTTTCTGATCATTCTGAAATTAATAAAATTACACTAATTAAATAATTCATAATCAATAACTCCAATTTTAATACGTAAATAATTAAAAATAGTAAAAGCACCATTCAAAAAATGTAAATAGCAATAATTTACCTTCATTGAGTAAGACTTTCTTAAACCACAATATTCACCACCCTCTTTGTTTGATATTACCTAGTCATACATGTTCATTCATCAATTTTAGTAAAAATAAATATTAAAGAATCTTATTTTCACTAAAAATGAATATAATTAGTAAGAAATATTATACAATGTCAACTAAAGAAAAATATGAATAACCATATTAAAAATTATATTAAATGGAAAATAATTTTGTCAAATAATTTAAATTATTAATTTAAATATTTAAATAATTGTATGTTTATACTTTATAATATTTCAAAAATATCTATTAATATTTTTATTCAATGTACCTAAACACATGAAAAAATTATTTTCTATCAAACATAATCATTTTAAAATAAATTCACATCAAAACAAACATATAATTTTGTGTAAATTTACTTCAAATACAAAAATAAAAGATTTATATATTTATACATAGAAAGAGTGGAATTGATAAAATGAGATTATAGTCTCAAAATCAATTCAATATATGTATATATAAAGAATAGAGAGATTAAAATGTTTTTTTCATCTTTATATATTCATTCCAAACAAGAATATATGAATGAAATAGATATAGAATAAGTGAAATAATCAAAATCATTGTATCATATATGAAAAGAATGTGCATGAGGAGAGACTTGAGAAACTTGTAACTAGTTTTCTAATGGAGAAGATAATAATTTTACCTAGAATAAGAACTTGTTTAATTGTGAATTAGAATAGGATGTGTGGTGTGCTTTTTATAGTGCAATCTTTATCACTTTGTCAAAGTATTAAAAAAAATTGCTGTAATATGGTCTAAAGATTTGTCCAAGCAAATATATCTACTTTTTACCTAAAATGTTTATCAAATTAAATTTTTCTACCAAATAAAAATATCACTTTTACTTTTTTTAATATTTTTTTAAAGGTAATATTTAATTATGATAAAATAATATTAAAAAAAAAGAGATTTGTCCAAGCAAATATATCTACTTTTTGACTAAAAAGTTTATCAAATTAAAATTTTCTACCAAATTAAAATATCACTTTTACTTTTTATTATTTTAATAATTTTAAAGGTAATATGTAATTAAATAGTTATGATAAAATAATATTAAAAAAATAAGTAAATTTGTATAGAATATTGAATGAAGAGATTTTCTATATTTTTTTAAGTTATAACATTTCTTTAACTGATTTGAGGATAGGGACATTGTGAAAAGATAACTATGTTAAGATTAATTATAATATTGTAATGTATGAAGGGAGAGAGACTGTGCTTTCATTTTCTCATTTTACTATCTATTTTTTAAAACATATATTTACAAAAATCTTACATTAATTTTATTATCTAAGCTCTTATAATATTTATTTCATTTACCTTATCGTCTAAAGTTATACTAATATAGTTTTGAATGTTTATTAAAGAAGAAATATTGTGAACTCATAGTTTAAGTGGGAAAAAATATAATTTTTTTTTAACATTGTTTAAACTTAATCATTATTTTTATTTATGGATATGTGGCAAAGTATAAATCAATAAACTAACTTTAATAAAAAAAAATTGAACTATAATATTAAATAAAGTCGTGATCATTGTTAAAAACATGTTTACAAATAATTGGTTAAGATATCGAATTTTGTCGTTCTCGAATAAATTCAGTGATAATCAATAAAACACTTTATTTAAAAATAATAATCATTTAAACATTTTATTCGATAAGTTAGTAACAAATAATTTTTGTAGTTCTCCAATATTGTCGTTAACAAGTAAATTTAAGCTCTTCAATTTTGTCGTTTTCAATTTAAGTACATTTAGAGTATTTATTGTTACATTTGGGTGATAATCTTTAAAACACTTTATTCAATAGGTCGTTCATAAGTACTTTTTGAAGTTCTTCAATTTTGTCGTTCACAAATACTTTTTGAAGTTCTTCAATTTTGTGGTTCATGAGTACTTTTCGAAGTTATCTAATTTTATCTTTTTCAATTGAGTATGTATTAATACAATATAGTTATAATCATTAAAATACTTTATTCAATGTGTTGTTAAAATTACTTCATTTACGTTACCTTACCGTTTAACATTTATACTAATTTTACGTTTTCAATAGTATAATATAATATATATTTATTTATATAATAACCAATAATTCAACGTCTCATTCATTTCTGCTTGAATTAATAAAAAAAATTAGAAAAAGATTTGAACTATTTCTTCAAATTTTAATTGATTAAATTTTATTTTGCTAAAAAAAACTATATAAGAATTTTATTTATGAATAACCATAAAAAAATAAAATTATCCCTTTCAGTCAAAAATAATAATATGGGAAACATTAAATTTCTTCCCCCAAATTCGTGCACATTCTCATATTCAATCAAGAATCGTATTGGAATCAAGATCGTCGGCACATTCGGCACAATCGGCACGTTCGATATAGTTACACGGTCGCGCGATTCAGTTGATTTGGTATTGGTAACGGAAACGTAGACGGAGTAAAGATAGTCGCACGTTTGGCACGTTCGGCACGACAGGTACGTCTAGCACGTTTGGCACATCAGGAAAAAATTGTCTAGGTTTGATAAACAGAGGCACGATCAAGCACGGGGCACGATAAGCACAGAGGCACGCACGATCGGCACATGCGACACGGTATTGTCTTGTGTCGTTCAATAAGTTTCTCTAGTCTAGGGTTTCTTATGCATTTGTAAGCGCCACTAGAATTTGCCTTAGATTACGGTTTATTTGTGATCATCTCTTAGGGTTTCTAATTACTTTGTTTCTGCCATTATGGAGAAAGGGAAGAACAAAAGTAATAAATCTAAAGAAGTTAGGAATTTTGTGTTGGAAGGAATTAAGAAGCAACAATCAAAAAAATTGAAAGAATTGCTGAAGAAATTATCAAAGAACAGTAGGATACCAACACAAGTAAGCAATCTGCCAACAACTGCTGGGAAAATTCCTATTGAAATAATGTAGGAAAACAGAGGGATAATGAAGGAGCTTGGAAATACGCAATAATGAAAAAGTTAATCTGTTTGGGCTCAAGAATCAGATTACAAAGCTCATTATGCATGCCAAAAGAGGAGAAATTGTCAATAAGGAGAAAGCACAGCAAATTACAATTCAACTCAACATCCACTATCTTCAAGACTAGAATCTACTGAAAAAAGAAGAATATGAAGAAATTATTCATGGTTAGTTGCTATAATGAAGGATCTGATGAAGGCTCCTAAATCTAAGTCGTATACTATCAGGAGTAATTCGACATGGACAACTAACGAAGTCTGGAAGAACAACAGTGCAAAAAGTCAAAGATCATGTCTATAAAGGGAAAATCTACTTGGGCAATATACAGACAAAAGTGGAGGTACTAAATTCTCCATTTGAATTTAAATTGCCTATGAAGTAAAGGAAAACTGTATAAAAAAATGGGAAAATGTTGTTGTGGGAAACTACATAGGGAAAAATAGAGTATCTTCCCAATTACTAAAGATGCACTGTTGAAACAATGGGAAGGAAAATGGCTGGAGAAGATTTCAGCAAATGTCCATGATTTATATTTCTTTAAATTCAAGAAAGGATCTAATCTAGAGGAAATTCTAGAAAATGGACATACATATATAGGATCTAACTGTATGAAGTTGGAAAAATGGTCCAAAGACTTGAACCTATTAAGTAAGCCCAAAGAAACCACAGATATGGTTCAAGCTCTAGAATATACTTGCACATATGTACAATTCTGAAGCCCTTAGTCATTTTGTAGGTTTATTGGGTAGACCATTATTATAGACCCAATTACTGAAGGAGGAGAGCACCTATCATTCGCTAGAATTAGCATTGAAGTGCATCTTAGAAGCACACTGCCGAAAAGTATGATAGTAGTAGACAGAAAAGGAAAACTTATTGTCATGGAAATTACTTATGAGTGGAGGCCAGACAAATGTTCTTTCTACAATACCTTCCAACATGCAAGCCCAAAATGTGATTTGACTCAGGAAGCCCATTTCATTACTACTAATCATGTTCTTTAGGGTCATTTGATTATCATCTTTTAATCATAGCTAAGATTTGTCTAGCTTTAATTCTTGACCCTCCCACTTTTGGAATTTTAATGAAATGGTTTTAACCGTTTTTCAAATAAAAAAATAATAATATGTATATCTAAAATAGTAATTATTTTGTTATTAATTTTTAAATTAAGAATATTATAAAATATTTGATCTTACAATTTATTTTGCATGTTTAATTTGTGTGGAGTAATTTTCTTACTTTTTATTTATTTATAAAATTTACATGTAAATACATACTCTAAGATGTTATTTTTAATAAAAAAAAAATAAATCGCTAAAAAAATAGTGAATCATTTCATTAAAACAATATATTGGTTAATAATAATAAATATATATTATAGTATGATAAATAAAAAATTTATTAGGATTAAATAGGAAAGAAAATTATCGATATTATAGTACGGTAAAATATGGATTTTTTTAGGTATAAAAAAAAGGTTAAGTATGGTATTTATATCAAATTTATTAGTATAATAAATGTATGAGATTTTTAAAATATTGGTATATTAGTATATATCAAAATATCGAAATATTTATAAATTAAAAAACTATATATTTAGAAGAAAATAAATAATGATTAATAAAATTAAAATTATAAATAATTTTAATTTCAGAGATTATATTCACGCCATCTTTATAAAAAAATTGAGTTTGATCATTAATGAATAAAATAATTTTAGTAAATTTTTTTTTTCGAACATATTTGAGAGTTAACTCTCTTGGAACTATATAAATTAGAGAAACATAATTTTTTAATTAAATAATGTTAACTCAAATCAATTTTATTATTATTTATAAAAAAAAACTTTTACATATCTAATTGCGATTAAAAATTTATAAATCTCCTTCTCTTGACTATATTTTAGTATAACTTCAAATCTATACTTATATTTATTAATGTTAACTCCAATTTTTTAATTAAATTTTATTTTAACATTTGTCGATATCTACAAATGTTAGTTTTTAAAAAGAGTATTTTTATTTGATTACATATGTTTTTAATATTTATTATTATTAATATCTCATCTGTTACTATCATCTTTATATTACTACGACCTTTTTTACTTCCATTTCGGAAATCAACCACCAAATATCAATCGATATCTCATCTCGTGACCTCACACACTTTTACACACCTCTTATCACGCGTCAAACAAACCACAAATCCTCTCAATCGAACTCTCATCTTGGGACTCACACTTTCTTATATGTCTCTTTATCCCCTCGACAAACCACCCACCAATCTCAATCAGCCTCTAATCTCGTGATCTCACATATTTTTACACTTCGGTCAATCAATATCTCATTCATATATTTTAACAACCAATATCTCATTTATTATTGTCCTCTTATATTACTGTGGTCTCATTTTACTTCAATTCGACAAACCAATCACCAAATCTCAATCGACATCTCATATCGTGACGTCACACACTTTCACACACCTCTTATCCATCGTCAAATCAACCACCAATCCTCCAATCGACTACTATCTTGTGATTCACACTTTTTATATGTATCTTTGTCCTCTCGACGAACCACCATTAATTTCAATCGATCTCTAATCTCGTGACCTAACACACTTTTACATTTTGTCAATCAATATCCCATTCATAATTTTTAACCACTAATATCTCATTTGTTATTGACCTCTTAAACTTTACAACACTTCGACAAAACAACCACCAAATCTCAATCGACATCTCATATTGTGACATTGCAACACGTCACAAACCTTTTATCCACCGTCAAACCCAATCCCCCAATCAACCTCTTATTTTGTGACTCACATTTTTTCATATCTTTTTTATA
>NW_025919363.1:0-3077 GCF_907164915.1 Impatiens glandulifera
GTTAAGACTCAACTTACTCTCGTAGTATTTCAAATCGGTGGTGTCCAGCCACTCCTTGATCCCATTGAGGGCAGTCGAAGGGATCGAGTCGATGGAAAAAACATCTCGTTTGAAATCCTTGAAGACAATCTTCATGTCGAAATTCTTCTGCCCGGAGCCAATTCTCTCCAGGTTAACAATCTCGATCTCGTTCAAAGTGATGACAACAAAAGGCGTCTCTATCAGCTCAACGAGACAGCTCGATGTGGGGACCACAAAAGCCGACGACTTGTGCGGAACTCCATTGAAACCGAGGTCCCTGAAAGGCCGGTCGAATTCCAAATCGAGACCGTTAAACTGCGGTTGTCCCCACAACTCGTTCGTTCGGTTAACAAAGTTTTGGAAGTCAGTGTTGATCTTATTCTTCCGATCCCTCTCTCTTTGTTCTTCCTCGATCTCATCTGGATCGTAGGCCGACCTCTTACTGCTCCCGAGGGTCTGCACCACTTCAATCACTTGGACGAAGAACTGAACGTCTTTTGTCCTCTTATTTCCAACCATTATGTGGTTGTGTAGATGGAAGTGAAGCAGAGTAACCATCTCCTTTTCCGCAGGCTGAAAAAATGCATGTTTCACATTCACGTACATGATATCGACGCGTTCATCTTGTTTCGATGATGTCGAGTAACGAAACCCGTTTGCATGCGCCTCAAGAGTCCCGCTCAGTTTCCTCCGCCGCCCGCCAAAAACAGGGCGAATCCATAGATCCGATAGCCTTATCGGTTTAGATTTTGCTCCGGCTAGCTGAAGCTTCTTCTGACTGACTAACGACGCCCTCTCGGCCTTCTCCGATTCTCTACAAGTCACTTGCCTGCGTAAAGTTTTAATCTGCTGCACCACGTCACTTAAATGCCTCGGATCCTTACATCTGAAATATGCCTGCCTAACGTAAATATTTTCTCGGGTGAACTGAAAGGAGTTCCAGGGACGTTGAACATAATCCTGATGTAGCAGTTATGATGCAATTCCTGCTGCTGGCTGAAAACGCTCTTCACCATCGCTACATGAAATGGGACCATGCTGCCTAGAATCGGTAACAGGATTGCTTCGTTCTTCTGGTCGATCTGAATCATGAAATCCCTCGAAGGAGGTGGAATATCGTTCACGTTCTTATAAGAAACCAACTCACCGGAAGGATGGGCAGAGCCTCGGCTATTCCCCAAGCCAGACCCAGCCCCGGCTCCGGCCAGCCTCCTGGCAGTTTCCTCGTTCTTCTGACGCACAAGTTCGGCTTGATGCTGCCTTCGTAATTCCTCCTTCGACATCTCGTTGTTGTTAACCGACCTGAGAGTCGCCTTCGAAGGTAACGATGATGATTTGGAGACGTTTGCGTTCATTTTGACTTTTGGCCGTTGTTCTTCTTCGTCGTTGAACGAGTACGAAACGTCCTTGAGGGATTTCGAACACAAAGAAGTCATCACCTTAGAACTGTCGCCAGAAACAACAACAGTGTCGGCTAGCAATAAGGAAAACTTCTTTGTTTCCGTTTCCAAGTTCTGTAAACCGAGGGAAACGTTGAAAATCATTCAGGCTTCAACACACGTCGTTCGCGTTCAGACTAAGACCCGACTCACGAAACTCGAGGCCCATCCCGATTCCGGCTGATTTTGTCAAATTTGGTAAAAAATCAGGAGCATCTTTTCCCACTATGGACATTGCGGCTTGGAAAGCCGCACTGGCCTTGTTCCCTGGTTTCAACGCGTCTATAGAAGCTTCCTGAGCCTTAAGGAGGACTTCATAAGCTTTGATCTGCATGGAATTAGCATCAAACAGATAAGTTCTCGCCACATTCGAACAGTAACTGTTGTAACGGGATCCAATGGCGCATATGATGACACTTGTGGAGTGGTAGCAAAGATTGTCGTCGTTGCTCGAGGCGCTCGGTTTCAGATCGAATTCTCCTCCGCTTTGAAAAATTGGAGGATAACAGATATCAATGTTATCCGCCTTCAGCTTCACATTGATATTCGAAGGATCGAGTATGACTTTCTCCGTGTCATCCATCAACGAAGAATGCGAAACCTTCATCTCCTCATCGATAACCTTCTCGATCTTGGGAACTACAAAATGCTTCATGACCGATGATGTCAAGTAAGCAGCTTTCTTCACATTGGTAATCTCAACGCTGTCCTTAACTGCAAACAGATGGGAGAATCCATTCGATATATCATTCAGTTGAAAATTCGCACTGTTCAGTTTTTTCGTCCAAAGTTCCAACAAATTCCCTTCTGGCAACTCTCTCGCAATGTATCCAACAATGGGAGGAGTATCTCTACCGTCTGATTTCGACAGAGCATGAACCGTGCTGAATATGGCATCCATTAACTTGGTTCCATCGTCGGTTTTGGACTTCACATGCATGATAACCTCGGCACCAACAGAATCCTTGGGACGCCTTCTTAATGCCTTGGAGTAGGAGGATTTCTTCTGTCCGCATAGGAAATGGATTCCTTCTTCATGAATACCATAATAGTTCAGGAAATTCATAACCAAGCACCATATGTTGAGAGCGGACGATTTTAAGTATCGAAGGTCTTCAGAGAGTGGAGGAGTTGCTATGGCAAGAACATCGGAATCACCCCATAGGTCACCCTTGTAGTCATTCCAGTGTTCATATAACATCTTTAACCGATTCCCAAAGCTCTCGAGATTAATAGCATAAGCACTACCATTATTTATTTTTTCGGCCATTTCAGATTAACCAAACTATAGATCGTCGGATTTTGGGCTGCAGTTTCAACTATCTGGAAAGCATAAGCCTTGAAAAATAAATAATGGTTTATGATTGTTGATGATCCAAAGTTTTTGACTCATTTTCAACTTTTCAGAAAATTTTGATATCAAATTCCTTGAACTTCTATTTGTTAGGGTTAAGAATTCCAAAGTTTGGCCTATTCTAATGGGATTTGAAAGAATCTCTCTACATGTTCTATTTGCTAAAATTTGAATTGTTAGAACATGTTGTACTTAAAATTCCATTAGATTTTGAATTCAAAGATTCCAAACACACAATTATATTCAATAGGCACATACTGTTG
>NW_025919364.1:0-914 GCF_907164915.1 Impatiens glandulifera
AACGGTTAAATCACTTGAATTTCAAAACGATTAACTTTATTTGTTCTAAGGAACTAGTTCACGGTTTTCCAAATGTTAAATTCTTAAAAGATAAAGTATGTGCTGCATGTCAAATGGGAAAACAAGTGAAATCCTCCTTTAAAAGTAAAGGAAATTACCAATCGGAAAGATGTTTAGAACTTTTGCATATGGACTTGTTTGGTCCGGTTAAAGTAACTAGTTTAGGAGGCATGCATTATACTATGGTAGTTGTTGATGATTACTCCAAATTTACTTGGGTTACTTTCCTAGATTCCAAAAATCAAGCAACTCCAAACTTGATTAAACTGATTTTGAGAATACAAAATGAAAAATCTATTCGAGTAAACAAAATTAGAAGTGATAGAGGAACCGAGTTTATTAATAGTAATTTAACTACTTTTCTTGATGATTCCGGTATTAGGCACGAGTTGTCTAGTGCCAGAACTCCTCAACAAAATGGCCTGGCTGAGAGAAGAAACCGAACTCTCAAGGAAGCCGCAAGGTCAATGATAGCCGATTCGGGTATCGCTCAAAAGTTTTGGGCTGAAGCTATCAACACCGCTTGCTATACACAAAATCGATCTCTAGTAACTAAACGGTTTTTGAAAACTCCTTTTGAAATCTATTTCGATCAAATTCCAAGCGTACGGTATTTTCGAATTTTTGGTAGTAAATGCTTTGTTCACAATAACGGCAAGAAGTACTTGACCGCTTTTGATGCTAAATCCGATGAGGGAATAATGTTGGGATATTCAGCTGTGAGTAAAGTCTACAGAGTATACAATACTAGGACTTTAACAGTTGAAGAAACCGCACACGTTGTTTTCGATGAATCGGTTGAGCGAAACACTGCATTACCCTTCGACCTTCACAACAGAATGGAAAATTTCAAT
>NW_025919364.1:1014-4001 GCF_907164915.1 Impatiens glandulifera
CTAATTCAATCGTATACACTTCATTTAGATCATATTCCGAAATAAATCATTTCTTAGAGAGTCTATGTAACAAAATACCCATTTTCAAATAGACTCATCAATCATATCCAAAAGAAAAGAATGAAGATAAATATAGAGCCAATAAGATAAACCCTCACCCTTTACAAATACAAGATACAATCAATTAAATTCCACCTCACATCATTGTCCACATAACATGTTTGTATCAAAAAAATTAAAAGATGTTTCCTAACAGAAAGTGAGTGATTCTATGAACAACCAAAGCTATAGAATTCTATTATACAAGTAATATAACTAACTCTATTTTTATGTTCAAAGGAAGTACTATATAAAGGGATAGTCACATAACAACAATAGGAGCTCCAAATCTACAGTTTTCTTTATTTCCGACCATTTATTGGTAAGCAACTATATGACAATCTCTGGAATAGCGTTTTACAGATCCTATGATTTGTATTATTTAAAACAATGAAACAATCAGATACTTTTTAACCATCCTGACGAGGCTGAGGAACAAGTGTGTCAGTGTCCTCTGCATCACTATGAACATCTTCATTGGATGCTTCAGTTAAACCTACAAACCCAGAAGAATAAAATTAATAATAAACATATGAATTATTTGAAATAGGAAAGAAATTGAGAACTGTAATTTAAATATTTCTTCCATAAGCTTCTAAGGCATACCTACCTTCTAATACTTCCAATGATCAGGACCCGCCCAGACATTGTGTTTTAAATTAAGCCCCAAACTCAGAAACAAATATTCCTCACATTCTCTATTCTATCTTCGACAATAGGGGTTGAAAAATAGATGATTCATTCTCCTGCAAGATTCAACAGAACTGTTGTAAAGAATCATCCTTTACTCTTTTTCAATGCTAGGACAAAAGAATATTACATAATTTTGGGCCTTGTTTGATGAAAGGTTATTTGGAAATAATACCAATATTTCCCACCATGAATTACATCATTCAAATAATCAACCAAATACTTTATTTTTATAATATTTTAAATATTTAACCCAAATGACATAAGTTAAGAAGGTTTGAAAGACAACCTCATAATCACCTCCGGAAATAGGGTCTTCCCCATTTAGATCTTCATTCTCGAAACCCCATGTTGCAAAATCCTCAATTCCAGTATCATCCAACTCAGCATTATCATTAATGTTGTAAGTTTCATGAAATTATTCATTTACACTATCAAATGAAGTAAACATAATGGGTGACCTTTGACTACTTTCATCAAATATATTCACTATGTGCTTGAGTGAGGGAGAAATCTCCTCCGACGTGCCTATGGAATTCACCATTCTGTCAATGCAATCTATATGGATCATAACAAGAAAATTTTCACAAAGAGATGTAAGAGTAAAGGATAACAACACACTGTAATTGTTAGCATACCGATATCAAGTCAATTTTGTCCTTTATACTAAACAACTTATATTTATTTTATATTTCATTTCAGGTCCTATAAAATGAGAATAGATCCCTAGGTTATAGGCAAGAAATGAATAGTATGGAAATCTATATTCTCCTCCCTACAAAGTTCCCTTTTATATTTCTCATTGAAACAAAGTCATAATACCCATGTAATCAAAACCAACATACCTTTGGCGAAAGAAAGATCAATACTATCAAATTTCTTCACATTGAGGGACTCAAATGACAATTCAAGTGTTGATGAAGGCGATACCTGCAAATGCATTCACCCTTAGTTTTGAAATCATCATTTTGTAAAACAATTATTATTACTAAATACTAACCTTCTAGTCTGACTCTTTCTTAGAATTATTGGAGAATAAGATTAGGAGAATTTATTGGAGAAAACCTACACCCACATGGATACATGATTTATCCGTTCACTAATGTGGGCATTTTAAAACTATTCGTTCAAAATATAATCCTTCTAATAAACAATCTACCTTGATATAAACCCTAATAACATTATATGGCAAAACATAATCTACTAATGGTGCGACAACAACTGTCCATCTGATCCAACAGACACAAGTTATATTTATCCATTGGTTAAAAACTAACAACTAACTTTTTTAACAATACTATGTAACCCCGGTTATGTTTGTTAGGATCGGGGACGCCCTTGGAGGACCGGGGTGTTTTCCGGTTTCGGTAAGGGTGGCCGCTTACAACTCACACAACACTTTTGGTGATAGTCCGGTTAGAGACTAAAACCTTTCTCATCACTGCACAACCTGTCACAGACTCTTGAACCGGGTTCAAGGGCGGAAATGTCTGTTTCAGGTTGAAGCAACGAATGCGACTTTTAGATGATGTTTTTAGGAAGGAGTCGGTTTTATGGAGGTAAGTGACCGGTTTTGGAAGTATGATTAGTTTGCGGTTTACGTTAAGAAAGCAAGAAATGAAAGCGAAGAAAAGAACACGAGACAGGAAATTTGTTTATGGATGTTCGGAGCAAACCCTTCTACGTCACCCCTTCTTCTCAGGTTATGAGAAGGATCTCCACTAACTCTTTATAGTTACAATTACACTTCCGGTCGAGCCCAACTTCGCTACTCGCCGGTTACACCAAACTCACACTTTGATGTAATACAACAACTCAACAAAATAACACACAAAGAACTTCCGGTTTTAGGAACACCGGTTTTGGAATACAAGACTTTATCTCTCTAGAATTTAATGCTTTTACAACTCATTAACTATTTCTGAACTTCTCCGAACTACATTGAATGAAGACGATCCGTCTTCCTTTTATAGCTGAAAGTAGCCAACGGTTACTTTCTTCTCTCTCTTGCGGATTGGTCGATCATTATCACGCCTGTTTGCAGAGAGGTTGCTTGCACGCTTCAACTTCCTCAACACCTGGCATTCATGCAGGTGACTCTGAGAATAGGATGACATAGCCGGTTTTCAGATTGAGACACGTGTTGAACATCCGCTTCCGGTTGTCAGCATCGGATCAACAAAGCATCATTGCTTTCC
>NW_025919365.1:0-25044 GCF_907164915.1 Impatiens glandulifera
TCTTGCCACTTTGAGTCTTTACTTCGTTTTGAAATTTCTTGAACTTTTCAAAGGACTCTAATTTATGTGACATAAGGTAAATATACCCATATCTACTCATGTCATCAGTAAATGTGATGAAGTATCTATAGTCACCTCTAGCTCCAGTGCTCATTGGACCACATACATCAGTATGTATTACG
This sequence comes from Impatiens glandulifera, assembly GCF_907164915.1. Classification (NCBI taxonomy): domain Eukaryota; kingdom Viridiplantae; phylum Streptophyta; class Magnoliopsida; order Ericales; family Balsaminaceae; genus Impatiens; species Impatiens glandulifera. Next base: position 183 of record NW_025919365.1, read on the forward strand.
CCCAGTAGTTCAGTAGCCCTTTCAAACGTTCCTTTGAAAGGTGACCTTGTCATCTTTCCCATCAGACATGATTCACATGTATCAATGGATTCAAAATCCATGTCTTTTAGAAGCCCATCTTTGTGGATTTTCTTCATGCGATTCGCACTAATGTGACCCAATCGACAATGCCATAGGTAGGCCTCACTCAAACTATTTAATTTTTGTCTTTTGTTATTTATGTTATACAATTCTGATTTGAGATCCAATACAAAGAGTCCATTACTCATTGGAGCAGTCGCATAGAAAATATCATTCTTAAAAACAGAAATATTTCCCTTTTTAATGCTAAATTCAAAACCTTCAGAATGTAATACAGCAACCGAAACAAGGTTCTTAGTAATGCAAGGAACATAATAAAAATTATTCAGTTCTAATATTAAACCAGAAGGTAAAGATAGACTTAAATCTCCTACGGTAAGTGCAGCAACACTTGCTCAATTTCCAACGCGCAGGTCTATCTCTCCTTTCTTCACTTGTCTTTTATTTCTAAGTCCCTGCACATATGAAATAATGTGAGCACCACATGCAGTATCTAATACCCAAGTAGGACCATTATTTAATGTGAGAACATCGGTTGTCATAATCTCAATAACATAAATACCTGAAGTGGAACTCACAGTCCCGTTCTTCTTGTCTTCTAGGTACTTGGGACAATTTCTTTTCTAGTGTCCCTTGGCCTTGCAGTAAAAACAATCATGATCAGCAGCCATCTTTGGCTTCTCACCACCCTTGGGTTTGGAAACTTTCTTGCCTTTCCCTTGGTTATTGTTCTTTTTCTTAGCCACCTTCTTAAACCCCTTCCCATTGTTGACATTTAGAACTTCCTTCTTCTTGTCATCGATAATATTGCCTTCAGCATTTTTAAGCATGTTATGGAGCTCATTCAGATCATGCTTTAGACCATTCATATGGTATTGCATTCTAAATGGTGCAAAATCATCATGTAAGGATCTAAGAACAATATCAGTGGCCAACTCTTGGTCATATGGGGTCCCTAGATTTTCCATCCTCTTGAAAAGCCCAGTCAGGCTAATCACATGAGGACTCACTGGTTTTCCCTTCACAAGCTTGCTATCAAGTATAGCCTTGTGAGTCTCATATCGCTCTATCCTTGCCTAATCCTGAAACAGCGTTTTCAATTCAGTTATGATAGTATAAGCATCAGAATGCAAAAACCTCTTTTGCAATTCAGGCTTCATTGCAGCTAGCATGAGGCAAGTAACAGGTAATACTTCAGTTTTCACCCGAGTTGATGTTGCCTTCTCCTCATCTGATGATGTTCGGTCACAGTAGGGATAGGGGTAGTTAGGACGTCCTCACGTCCCTCAGACCTGAGAATAATTCTCAGATTCCTTTCCCAATCAAGGAAGTTCGTTTCATTGAGCTTGTTTTTCTCAACAATTGAGCGCAGAGAGAATTTCAAATTATCGTTCGACATATTCTTCAGAATATAAATGACATACAAATCAGTTTATGTTTTGAAATTTGCAAAATACTTATAATTGAACAATTTAAAATAAGTGAATGCACATTTTATTCAAGTTTTTATAGTCCCTTATGAATAATATGATTCCAAGATCCCAATACAGACAATCTTCAACGTACATTTACACTGCATTAGGTCTTGTGTGTTCAAGGTAAGTAACAATTACTAATTATAACTTCTTATAATTCTTGGTTGATGATCCACATCCAATGTAGGATTCATCCCCATGCCTCAAGATCCAAAACTTTGCCTTTTGGTCTCTTGTTGGGTACAACCGTATCAAGGTTTATGAATCCCCGTATAGATTCATCCTCAGTAGCCTAAGGTTGAGGAAAGACACCCTCGCTTTTGCGAAACCTATCCAACCAAAACCATAAACTTCATGGGTCATGACACGAAAAGGCATTGCCCCAATTTTCTTTAGGAACTTAAGTTTTGATTGTCTTTTATTTATTAGTGAAAATTATTATAAATAAAAACAATGCAATGAAAATTGTGATCCTAGTAGGGCCCCTAAGATGAAAAAAAAATATATAAAGAACTAAAATTCTTTGGTCTCCATGCTTGCACCCTTCATGGATCTCCATCCTTGAACTTCATGGTTCTTATTTGTATTACATAATTATTTATAATAATCTAATTATCAAAATAAATTACAAAATACATAACGATACGTAGATCGTGTTATAAGAAAACATAACGATGCTCAAATCGTATTTCTGGGCCATACTAGAAAAATATTAATCTTTAATAAGTGGGATTTTCTAAGTTTTAGAAAACAAATATATCATATTTATTTGATTCAAATATTTATATAATCCAATTAAAATAAATATCTCTTTTATTTTATTAAAGATAGTTTTACATCTTAATCTATGTAAAATTATATCATCGATATAGATCCGCATCAAAATTAACAGTTAATTTATTGATCCTTTCAATATATGCAACCTTGCGCATTGATACCACTGTTGGTCAATTAGATGTTCGCAGCGGAATAATATATAGATCTAATCTAAACATCTAATCATATGATCATGCATAATTGATAGAATCATGATATATAGTTTATAGAAATATACTTTTGATGCGTGAACCGGATCAGATTTGGTAGTAATGAATAATCGAGAGCCCCATGTGTTGCTCCTCTACTTGGTCCACACGAGCCCGACTAGATATCTTTACTTTCGACTGCTATGACGAAAAAGACAAAGGGGAAGCAATCCAATTGCTAGATTAAAAGATGATTTCTTCCTCTTGGAGTTCTCACCGTAATATAGCAAAAGCCGTTTTAAAAAAAGGAACAATTCTCTCTCTATTCACTTCCGTTTTCTTGCAAATAAGTGAATCCTTTTGTATTAAATAAAATTCCATAATTAACCATTAATTATATATTATTTTATTTCACAAATAAATAATATTTCTTATTATTAATAATATCTAATATGTATTAATTATATATTATTTTATTTCACAATCTTAACTCCATAATTAACCATTAATTATATATTATTTTATTTCAAAATCTTAACTCCATAATTAACCATTAATTATATATTATTTTATTTCACAAATAAATAATATTTCTTATCATTAATAATATCTAATATGTATTAATTATATATTATTTTATTTCACAAATAAATAATATTTGTTATTATTAATAATATCTAATATGTATTAATAATTAACCATCTTTCTCGTTTATCTAGTCGGTCAACTCTAAGTGTGTGACCTCATAGGACCCGATTATAATAGTTATAGGTTTAACCCCATTAATCGTAGTTGGCTTCTAGCAAAGCACTACGACTCCTAAAATAATCGGATTAAATTATATCTGTTAATTTGTCCTATCCAAGTTTAGTCATTGCACATAAAATTAAAGGACACAATTCCTTCAAATACTTCATTTCATTTATGCATATTATTAGACTAGTTGAGTCCTATGGATAAAACCACAAAGAAAAAGTTCAAAAGAAATTGGGGGCATTTTACTAATGTTAGTTGTCTAGTTATGAGATTTTCGTGGCTTTCGATTTGTGACTTGAGAAATATAATTAAACTTGCAATTTAAGAAACACTATGTTTGAGAATACTTTATTTCATTTATGCATATTTTCAAATTAAAACCACAAAAAAAGTTCAAAAAGAATTGGGGCATTTTACTAATGTTTGTTGTGTAATTATGAGATTTTCATAGCTTTCAATTTGTGACTTGAGAAATATAATCAAGCTTGCAATTAAAGAAACACTATGTTTGAGAATACTTTCATTAATTTATGCATATTCTCAGACTAGTTAACCCTTATGGATAAAACCACAAAGAAAAGTTCTAAAGGAATTGGGGCATTTTACTAATGTTAGTTTTTATTTATGAGACTTTCGTGCTTTTGATTTGTGACTTGAGAAATATAATCAAGTTTGAAATTAAAGAAACACTATGTTTGAGAATACTTCATTTAATTTATGGACAATTTACTAATGTTAGTTCTCTAGTTATGAGGTTTTCGTGGCTTTCGATTTGTGACTGGAGAAATATAATCAAGCTTGAAATTAAAGAAACACTATGTTTGAGAATACTTCATTTAATTTATGCATAATTTCAGACTAGTTGACCCTTATGAATAATACCACAAAGAAAAGTTCAAAAGAAATTGGGGCAATTTACTAATGTTAGTTGTCTAGTTATGAGATTTTCGTGACTTTCGATTGGTGACTTGAGAAATATAATCAAGCTTGCAATTAAAGAAACACTATGTTTGAGAATACTTTATTTCATTTATGCATATTCTCAGATTAGTTGATCTACTTTTTTCATAATTAATTTGTTAATCCTATTTTGTTGTCTGGTAAGGTTACAAACACAAAGAATATTTTGAAAATTTTGAGACAATGTCACTTAATTAAGTGGTTCTATAATATTGAGATTTTATGATTTTAAATTTGTGAAATATATAAAATATCAAATGATTTACTCTTTGTTTATTATAAGGAAATATCACTTAAATTGTGATTGGACTTAAAAAATATTAAGTATTAAATGATTAAATTACTACGGTTTAGGATACTTTATTTCTGCATATTTTTTGTTTAGTTGTTTTAGTCGCTTTAGTTGCTTTAGTCTTAAAAGTAATATATTTAACATATTTTGTTGCTCCGCGTGAATAGAAACACAAAAGTAAAAAAGAATGAGAATAATATCACTTATTAATGTTGTTTTTATAGTGATTGATATTTTAGTGACTTGTTTTTTGGGAAATAGAATTATTTTCGGTTGCTTGTGATTTTGAGAAATATAAATATAATCTTAGCTTGAAATTATAGAAATACTATTTTTGAAATATTTTATTTCTACATAATTTATTAATTATTTTGTTTTGTTGTCATATGCATAAATGAGGTGATATCACTCATTATGTTGACATAAATTGAAATTTTGTGTCTTGTAATTTTGGACATAGAAAAATATTGAATATAAAATTATTGAAGTAATCGACAAAATTTTATTTATACGTAATCTCTTTTCTATAACTACTCCGGACAAAGAAGTTTCTCTCCTCCTTGGCAATTCATTGGCCGATTTTATTGCGAGGGCGATATGAAAATCATTGATGTTTCTGGTAATACCATAATTATAAATGATTCGAGATCCAGTATAAATGATTTCAATAAAGGTTAAGCTTTAATTATTTTTAGACGCATACCCTAGAATCTTATAATAAATAAGGTGTAGAATAATATTTTTGTAAATAGTCAAAAGTTTATAATAGAGACGGTAAAGTGACAGACACGTGAGACATAGTGCGGTAGCCATTTTTCACGTGTAAACAAGCACCGAACCAAAAACATAATCTTTAAAATGCATTTGAACACGCAAAATATTTTTCTTTCCTAATTTCTCGAGTATTAAATTAGGCGGCGACTCTAAAAAAGTCAAATCTAGTCTAAATCGATATTTTTAAATACACTTTAATCAATCCTATCATTTTGAAAATGTGAGTTATGGGCATGACTATCGAGTAACGAAAACTCCTTCTCGGTAATGATCGATTTTTTGTGTTACAATTATACATTAAAAAAAATGAGAATATAAATTATATTTTATAATAAATTTATATTATATTGTGATAGATTTTTAATTAAGGTAAGAAATAATATATATATATATATATATTTGATTAAAGTAAGAAATATAATTTTCTTTAGTTAAGGTAAGAAATAAATATATAATTATTTGGAAAAAAATATTTATAAATATATGTTTTAAAGAATATTATTACTTAATTATTTTCTCTAGGGCTTGTAAATATGGTGATAAGATTGAGTTAGTAGAATATGAACAATTAGAAGGAAGGAAGGCGGGTGAACCATGGCTGAAGATGAAGCTTGTGTATATTCTGTTTTTGCTTTGTTTATTCATTTGATTTCTTCTTTATCATTACAACGGATTTAGAAAATGAAAAGACGTTTGGGAAAATAAATAGACCAGGGATCTAGATGCAGGACTCAAACAATTTCTCCTTTATGATCTTGTGCAATTTCATAATTAAAATAGTTGATAAATCTTTATAACCAGTATGATGAATATATTCCTTTATTTCAACTCTATTTCAATTTTTTATACTTGTTTATCCTTGGATGATTCAAAATTATCATTAGTTGTTTTATGTATTGATGGAGGATAATGCAGTAATTAAACTAGTGAAAATACTAACTATTGCATAGATAGACACACAATTAGACACTGTCTAAATAACTAAAAGTTTGATTCATTATCAAACATCATCATGGATTGGCTTCTTAGGGAACTAGTATTTATATTATCCCAAGTGCTACTTTCCACTATTAATACATTATCATGTTTTATAAATTGCCTTAAAGTACCTCTTAATGTAGTTCTTTAGTGTTTGTGTTATGAACAATGTTATTGTTTTAGGCTAAACATTATTTTGTAATTTTTTGAAAAAAGAACTTGAAATCCATGGCAACTCTATGGAAAAGGAACTCACTCATAATCATGCTACTTTTATAGTCCAGTCCAATGGGTGACTTAGGCGTACAGTAATCAAGCTTTTTCTTTCCTTTCCTTTCATTTCCTTTGATTTTATTTTGTTATTTGATGTTGCAGACCACGGGTATAGTTTGATCTTGAATGACTTTTCTTTCTACTACATTACGGTTGTCTCCATAGATTTTTTTTTTTTGAGAACGGTTGTCTCCATAGATAACACTAAGGCAATGAGTCGAAGACACAAAGCTGGTTCAATTGGCGGTATGAAGCTAGCTATACCATGTTGATTTATATAACTATTTTCAGTTTTAAATTTAGGAGTAATACATAGATCCGCCCCCTTAAAGTAAGAACATTTTGTATTACCATTTAAACTATTAGTCAATTTTGAAATCCTCATTCTCAATACTTTTAAGAGCGGATTTACGTAATAGCCCTCAAATTTATTTGTTGATGTTCATGATGTGGATCCGTTTCAACTAAACTTGCAGAAAAAGAATGATCGTCTTAGTGAGTTTCCAGATGAAATTCTGAACACAATCACTTGTAAGTTGAACATAAAAGATACAGTGAAGACAAGCATTTTATCGAAAAGATGGAGATACATTTGGATTAACCATGCTGACTTCAAATTTAACCGTCTTAATATACTTGGATTGGGATATCCCTTACACAAACATTGGGATACTCGTTTTGTGAAATTTGTGGACCACATTATGCAGCAGCGGTTTAAAGGCAGCAACAAGATTAACTCATTATGTCTTCAGTTTGAATTGGGGAAGTGTTTTTCTCGATCTATTGATCGGTAGATCACTTGTGCAGTTAGAAAAGTTGTGGAGACCATTGATCTTGATTTGTCCAGTGGTACCTTCAATTGTCGTCCAATTTCTTCCTACAAACAACAATATAAGTTGAAATATAACTTTTCGTTGCTTAAGACTGTCTCCGAAAATAAAGGGTCATTGAAACATCTATGAGTGGCCTCTTGAAATTTCCAGGATCAGTCAACTTCCGAAAAGTTTGGTTCACTCATTTCCCTTGAGCTACAAAGTGTAAATATAACCAGCCTTCAATTGACTAAGGTTCTAGAAAGTTGTCCTTTACTTGAGAAGTTAGCTCTGCATGAAATTTCAGACCATTATACGATACAAAGTGATCATCTCAAGATTTTGTCCTTGAAGTGTCTCGTTAAAACAAAGATTGATCTTTGTGCCAACAATCTCCATACAGTTCAATTAATTGGTCCGACAGAATTCTTCTCACTTAAGAACAAACCCCCGAGACTGGTTAATGTTTTTATAGACGAGATCGTAGATTCCCGATTTAACATCAATGGATTGTGTCATGATATCCCTTTGATCGAGAATCTAATTTTATCATCACACTTATATTCATTAAAAGTAAGACTTCCCAAGTACAAATTCCTTTCTTGTACTTGATCAATATTGTTTTTAAACTAACCGAGTTATTCTTTTCTTGCTGACAACATTTCGGCATTTTCAAGTTCCTAGATGATCATGTGCATGCATTCACTAATATGAGGCGATTGTTTTGTGATGCTTTCCATTACAGGGGATGGTTATGGATCATTTATATCTTGAAGACTTTTCCCTTGTTTCAAACATTGGAGTTGAATGTAAAGATTCCAACAATCAAGCACATTATTCTTGAAAATCCTTACGTAACATTTTAATATTTTTAATATTTGTTGCAGTTGCTCAAAATCTTTCCAGAGTACATACAGATAGGGAAGAAGGAGGTCATTGAGAAATGCCCTAATGGAACCATAACCAAGCTAGAGTTGAATGGGTTCATAGGAAACCAACACCAAGTTGATTTGCTTGAGTATCTATTAGAGAATCTAATCGGACTTAAAGTATTGGCTATTGGTCCATCTAACAAGATATACAAAAGCTTCAGTTGTTGGGACAATGAAGCAACTATTGAGGAAAAAAACATGTTTCAAATTCAATCTGAATCGCTTCGCAAAATCATTTCTCCTTCCGTTCGACTAGTGTTTTTATAGAGTTTGGCATTCCCATGATGAAAAATGTTTAGAGTTTCTATAGAGTTAGTTGTTCCTGATCAAAGACTAAATCTGGAATACTGGTGTTTTAATTTTGGTTTAAGTAGTAATTATTGAATATTGGAATATTGTTAGTTCCAACTTAATGAAAACTTATTTAAGAATATGTTTAATTTCATGATCCACTCTCAAACTCCAATTGAGGTATTCTCAGTTCATAGATTAATACAGCCAATTGTTACCAAATTAAAGTGAAAAGTTCATAATGTAATTGTTAACAATTGGTTAGTGGTAAATAAATGTAAAAATTAAATTGGTAAAATAAGAAATTTTAAAAATTATAATGTAAATTTGATTTAGTTTATTAGCTCCACTTTTTAGATTATTCTAAAGTACTCTTGATTTCAGGTTATTTTGATGGCTAATAATGTTAAGCATGTTTTTATCAAGTTTCTAATGTTAGGAGAGAGAGAAAAGCTCTGGAGATTTTTTAGGTGGCACGATCGGCACATCCACGACACGATCGACATAGGCGGTACGATATTGTCTTGAGTCGGAAGTCATAAAATCAGCGCCGAAATCAACATTGTTTAAAGGAAGTGCGATCGGCACAAGCGGCACGACACAATCGGCACGAGTGGCACAGGCAAATGCTGCACGGCCCGATCTGCACGGACAACACGATATTGTATTGATCAAAGAAGCGCAATCGGCACATGCGGCATGACAAGATCGGCACGGGCGGCACAATAGGCACAAACGGCACTAATGTGAGTTTTATAGTTATTTTGATTTGGGTGGATTGTTATTTTTGTGGCTTTAGATTTGGATGGATTGATATATATGACGTATAATTATATTCAGTTTGAAATTATGGAAGTTTTGTGTTTGAGAATACTTTATTTCTAAATATCTTATTACTTAGTTGGTTTAATCTTAAAAATAATATTCGATAAACCTATATTGTTGTCCGTGTGAATAGCAACACAAAAATTTTATATAAAAAATGGGAATAATATCACTTACTAATGTTGGTTTTATAGTGATTGTGATATCGTGACTTGTTATTTGAATGACTTTTGATTTGGGACGTATAATTATATTTAGTTTGAAATTATAAAATTTGTGTATTAAAATACTTCATTCCTGCTTATTTTCCTACTTAGTTTAATTTTACAAGTAATATCACATGTCTAACTAAGCTTGTTTGATTTTTGTTATTTATTTATTTTAAAATATTTTTTTTTAAGAATTAATTTTTTTATTTCATTACAGTAATTATTTTTTAGTTTAAAAAAAATATTTTTTAATAATATAATTAATAATCAAAGGCCCGGATAGTTTGATTAATTAAAGGTTATTTAGTTCAATTAATAGCTATATTTGGTTATAATATTATAGCTTATAGCTGTCACAGAAAATCTAAATGGATTATATGAGATTAATTGAGTTTAATTATTAAAAATCAGCATCCTCATCTTGACTCTTTGTTGGAAACGACACCTTTTTCTTTTCTTTGTTTTTAAATGATAAATTTATATATCAAAATGTATATATATATCAAAATGTATATATATATATATCAAAATGTATATATATATATATATATATATATATATATATATATATATATATATATATATATATATATATATATATCAAAATATCAAACATATAAAAAAAACTCTTTTGACCTTATTTTATTTAGATTTGTTTAATATAAATTATTAAAATATTTTTTTTATATTTAAAATTTAAATTTAATAAGAGTAGAGTAAAAATATTTTATTATTTTTATTAATAAATTAAATAATTTTATAATTAAAATAATAGTAATATAATAAAATGTAGATTTTTAAAAATTCAACCAGAATACTAAAAAAAAATCAAAATAATTCAATATCAAATTAACCTTTAGACTGAACAAGATTAGGTATCAAACCTCTCTTGATTTAAAAGTTCCTTTCAGTTATTGTTTATAATTAAGTATATAAATGAATGGGTTAAATGTAGAGTCTTAAATATAAAATATATATATATATTATAATTGATTTTTTTAAATTATAAAAAATTAAAAAATATTTAAATTTAACAAAAACTCTTCTTTAAATTGATCATTTATCCCATATAAAAATAATAGAATACATAATCTAATGAAATATAACGAGATTCGGCTCAACAAATACCTATATCTTATAAAGTTATTCATTTTATATAATGTTTTTGAAATATTAGTTTAAGTAATATATATATATATATATAATGATGCTTAATTTTTAAAATGTCCGGATTGCCGGGTCGAGAGCTGTGATTAATTTGGATATATATGTGAGAGTAAATGGATATTTGGGTCGGACTGTGGGTTAATCCGCCCATAAACTTAAAACGGTTAAAAATAAAATTAAAAATTCTATAGGTGTTGTTCAAACTTGCAACCTAACAAAAACAAATACAACCCTTTAACCAATTAAGCTAATAAAACTTCATATTTTAAGTTCAACACCAAATTTGATGAACCCGGTGATTCATCAATAATTTTTAATCGGCCATAATTCTCTTTTGACTCTGCGCTATAGATTTTACTATTATTAGTGAGCAATAATGGAAGATTTCTGTCATATTTATAGAAATAGGAGACATAATTCATATGGATATATTAAGTCTCGCATGTGCTATTTTAATAGTAGTATTTACATTTTTCTTTTCATTTGTAATATGGGGAAAAAGTGGACTCCAAAGGTCAAACTAATTGAGTTGAGGAATCAAACTGTATCAATTGTTTTAGAGATCGTTCTGCAATGTGAGAGTAAATGGATACTTGAGTCGGATTGTTGGTTGATCCGCCCATAAAATTAAAATGATTAAAAATAAAATTAAAAATGCTATCACATTTTTATCGTAATAAATTTTCACGGTTTTTTATATTATTATTCGTGCAATGCACCGGATAAATGCTAGTTCTATATTTTAACGTCTATTTATTTATAGGATACATCGTAATCATAATAATACTAAATATTATTTTATATTAAAAACTAAACTATTATTTCTAAACCTATTATAAACTTAATTAAAATCATTACAATATAAAAATTCTAATAAAATGGGTAAAACAGTAACATTGAATGTTAGGACTGAGAAGTGATAAGTCTATATTTAAAAGTGAAACTCTAACTATACAGTTAATGGTCCTATTTGAAGCTTACTATGTTTATTATAAATTATGTAGTTGCATATCTATCTATCAATTTTATTTTTATTTTCCAATTGGAATCTGTCTTATCTCAATGCCGTTTGATCATGTTACATTCTAACATGTTCTTAACCATCACCTTCAGTTGTGTGACTTTGTAGGCATTTGTTGTCTTTTCCTTAATGTACACATGCAGTTATTTAAACAATGGAAAATGATATATATATATATATATATATATATATATATATATATATATATATATATATATATATATATATATATATATATATATATATATATATATATCCCGGTCAATTATGTGGTTCTCCACGTGTGTTTTGAATTTGAATACACTTGTGGTTCAAAATAATTAAATATTAAAGTCTCTGCAAAAATAAAAAATAAAAACTAAAAAATTAAGAAATTAATAATGCATGTGGTATAGGTGACATACCTAATCTCTTGGCATGTATGTAACTCATAATTAAGCAACTATTATAAGCTAATTTGCTTTATTTGGGTAAAGCTTTCTTTTTTAAATAATCATTTTTCAGTCTTACTTTAAAAAAAAAAATATATATATATATATATATATAATCATTTCTATTTAGCTTATCCTTGATCAATTAATTAATATTATATTAACCCGTGCTATTAGTAAGACTAATTAATCAAACCACACCAATATTGATTGATATCATGCATAATTCAATTTAAAAAAACTGATATCCTCTCTTTATATAGCATTCATTTCTGATGAAAATTGAATTCATTTTTGTTTTCTTTTAAGTCAACTCTTTCTACTTAATTGATGGTGTTGGGTTTATATCTTCCTAGATTTTTTTATTTATTTTTTATTTTTTTTAAAGCTTACGGTGTTATGTTCATATCCTCCTAGAGTTGCTGTTCCAACCATTAAAGAATAAAGAATATAGAATCAGTAATTGTCTATAGAGTATAAAACCTACAATCTTTGGCTCTATAATGAACCCAAAAAAATAAATTGTTAGTTACTATTAAAACATTAGGAGATGATGAGAATCTTGGTGGGAATAGGATATGGAATTGTAACAGAAACAACTGATCAAATTCACAAGCTTATTACACGGATGAATATTGTATCAGTTTTGTTCAATAAGATACCAAAATGGTTAATTGATTCATTCCATACTAGAAATAATCGCAAGAAATTCATTGATAAAACGCATTCTTATTTCTCAATGATATTTTATGACCAAGACAATTGGCTGAATTCCTGAAATCTCATTAAATAAAGTTTTTGAATGATTTATTATTGATATTAATGTGCCCATTATACACTAGAGATTACAAGAATGCATTAAATATTTAAAAGAATGGAAATAAAATATTTACAAATCATTTGAATAAATCAATATATTATTTGATTGATTTATTGGCATGGCGGGATTTCCACCGTTCTTGAGGTCATTCTTTTGGGAGATCCGCTTATATATATTATGTAATTGATATACGCTCCTGCAAAATTGACGTTCCCTAATCTATAGAAAGTTTAGAACGAAGATTCTGGAAGCAATCTCGAGTCAATGACTCTGGTAACAAATTTTCTAACTGATCTTGAGTATACAGAGATGCGACATTTGGAGGTAAAATCACGAACAAAGTGAAGGCCGAATTGAGGGCGAGTCGAGTGACACAAATGCTGTCAAACAAAATCCGCGGTGTGGGAAATGAACGAATTTTAATGTCGACAAAGAGATGATGAAGCCAAAAAACTTCTGAAGTTGTAGTGGCCAAGGCACTATACTCAGTCTCGGTGGAAGAGCGAGCAACCCCATGCTGTTTTCGTGATCGCCACGAGATAGAATTTAGACCCAAGAAAGACAACATATGCGGATGTTGATTTCTTGTCAACGAGGTCACCACCAAAGTTAGAGTTTGCGGTGAGATTAAGGGAGGAGGAGCGACAAATAAGAATCCCATGATGTAGAGTAGCCTTTAGATACTTGAACAACCTCTTAACAACATCCCAATGTGAGGCGAGAGGTGAGGCCATGTGCTGAGAAAGCTTGTTCACTGTGAAGGCAATATCAGGTCGAGTAAGAGTGAGGTACTGAAGACCGCCAATAACACTACGATATTCACTAGCATCAGATGAACCATAAATGATAGTCTATTTGGTAGAAACATGTTTAGCACCATCCAGCTTGAAGCAATATAAGAGGTCCAATGTGTAATTGTTTTGAGACAAAAATAGACCCTCCTAGCACTTAGCAACTTCAACACGAAGTACGTCAAGGGACCAAGATCCTTGACCAAAAAAGATTTCAATAGACGAGTTTGTAAGTACTAAAAATCTACACACCAATTTATAAAATTAAAATAATTATTTTGATTTATTTTTGAATAAATAAAATTAAAATAATTAACCTCACTACAAAAACCCATTTAAAACAATTAATTAGGATTAATTATTGTATTAATTAATTAAATTAATTAAAGATTAAAGCCAAAAACCAAAAAAATAAAATTATTTGGGACAAATGTTTTACTCATTTATCTATATTTTTTTTGAAAAAAATTAAGAATTAAAAACCCATCGGGGAGAAAGATACAAATAGAGATACCGTAGAGTTCGGGTCAAGGTTACGGTATCCAATATCCATTGCCATCCTTATCCTTGAACATACTAATTATTTCTCTTTCAATAATAATAAATTATTAATAAAAAAATAAAAAATATGAATAAAGAAAATATACTCGGTATTTATTAGGGACTTAAATACAATCATAGGCGGTTCATATTAAAACTATAAATACAGACTAGGTTTTGGTCGGTCGAAGACAGGCAACCCTTTTTTCTCCGCCTCCTTCAAAACCCGATCACGACGATTTCATCGTACCGGCACCGTTAACCATGAATGTTCGGCGATTCCAATATGTGATGTGGATGTTGGATCTTGCTTGTCCGAACGCACCGATCTTGCTTGTCCGATTGCACCGATCTTGCTTGTCCTATCGCGATCGGATGGTGATATTGAAGGTATTGAAGCAACGGCTTACGAGAACATCATCGCCGTTTTTAATTACACCAGAAACAGAGAAAACAGAGGATCCAGATCCTCTATTTCGGCAGCGATTCGATTTATTTGGCAGCGTTCTTTCTGATTAAAAATCTCGGTAAGGAATTCGTTGTTTAACGAAGATGTGTTATGGAAAAAGATAAGCGGCTTTCTATTCTTGTTGATTCAAGTTTTGATTCCAGATTTCCCACAAATTATGATTCGATTGTTTATAGTCTTCGTGTTCTCTCGTTTTTCTTGTTACGAATTGTGACACATTGAGTTAGATTTCTTTCTTGAATATCTTGATGTAACATGTCAATTTGATTTTGAACCGTTGCTTCTAATTTGTTAGGTAATGATGTTTTTCAAGGTTGTTTATTCGCTCGCCCAGTTTTTGATTGCCCAGTTTCTGATTGCCGTTTCGGATTTCGTCATTGTAATCAATGGAAGTCCTGCCAAGAAATCGAAGGCTCTAATACCTAAAGTCGGGACCTGTTAGAACACGATCTCAATCAAACTCTACATCGGTAAGTGATGTAACTTGAACAAAATTAAATCGGTTGAATAGAAAAGAAGGTAGAGAAAAGAACGATAAGGAAGAACAAGAAAAAAAAGAGCCAAAGGGAGAATGTTTTAACATTCAAAAAATTGTCATAAGATCTAGTTAATGTTTTTAATATTCATAACTGATTTAGTTATTTATAGTCAGAGTAAAATGATTAAGGTTGTGGATTTAGTTACTTGAACAATTTATTAACAGAAAGATTATGGATTCTCATAACTAACAATAAAGATCATTTTTAATTCTAAAAATAATAATTGAAGTATGTCTTAATTTTTTTTCCATTGAACTATCTTTTATTTTTCATGTTACAAGCGTTAATTTATATTAAATCAAAACCATATACTATTGTTGTTGTGTGTAGTAGGTTTTTGCGTAGAAATTGTGCATGGATCTGCAGTGAACCACTTCTCGCTTAAACAAATTTGATTCTCCTTTGGTAAGTTTGTTTATTTGTTTTCTGTAATTTATTATAACCACTCTAACTATTTAGATCATACAAATTTCACTATTTCAAAGGATAACAACCATTGTACTTGGTTACAATCTGTTTGAATTAAGTACAAAAAAAAATTGCAATTCTTGGAGAGGGAAAAACTTAACAACTAATCAATCTGCTTAGATGACTGAAACTTCTGTTTCATCCATTATTTCTAACCAAAATACAATTTTACCTAATTTGTTAAACACATATAATATATCTAAGAAGACAAAGAGAAACTATGGATAATTAGTTAGATTAAATTAGGTACTATAGACATTACATTCTAGACAAAAACCTCATATTATATATATATATATATATATATATTAAATTAGGTTTCATAATTATTTGAACTAATATAAGGCAATTATCATTTAACTTATGATTCTGGATTTGAGAAACATTAAATATTAAATGATTTAATCATAACTATTGAGAATATTTCATTTATGTATATTATCATGCTCAGTTGTTTTAGTCTTAAAAGTAATATGATAAGACTAAATTGTTGTCCCGTGTGTAGATAAAAACACAAAAGTTCAAAAAGAACATGAACAATAATACTTATTAAAGTTGGTTTTATAGTAACTTATGATTTTGATGGTTTTTGATTTGAGACGTACACTTATATTTGGTTTAAAATTATAAAAATATTGTATTTGAGAATAATTCAATTTTGTATATTTTCTTAAATTGTCGGTCTACTCTTTTTAAAAAAACCACATAAGCCTATTTTGTTATTCAATGCTTTTACAAACACAAAGACCATTTTGAAAAATACTATTTTGAAAAATATGAAACGATATTACTTAACTAATGTTGGCTCTATAATATCGAAATATTTTGGCTTGCGATTTTAGACTTGAAAAATATGTTAAATATTAAATTATTAAATTATTAAATTTGAGAATACCTATTTTGAGACAATCACTTAACTTGTCATTTTGGATTTGAGAAAGTATTAATTATCAAATAATTAAAACATTATGGTTGAAAATATTCAATTTTTTTTATATTCTATTGCTTCATTTTATTTGGTCTACTCTTTCCAAAATGTATCATTTAAGACTATTTTTGTTATTTGATACAGTTAAAAAAAATTCTTACTTAATTATTGTTATTTGTTTATAATATTAAACTTTTGTGACTGTTATTTTGGACTTGACAAATATATCAACTATCAAATGATTAAATTACTATGATTGAAAACACTTCAATTCTATATATTCAACAATATCACTTAATTTGTGATTTTGAATTTGAGAAATACTAAGTATTAAAAGATTAAATCACTACGATGGAGGATATTTTATTTATTCATATTCTCTTGTTTAGTGGTTTAGTCTTAAACTTAATATGATAAAACTGTAGTGTTCCTTCCTCCCACATGGATGGAAACTCAAAAGTTAAAAAAAAAAGAAAAATATTACTTACTAATATTTGTTTTATAATGATTGCTATTTTCGTGGTTTGTGGTTTGGGACATAGATTCAGTTTGACAATAGAAGCATTATATTTGAGAATAATTCATTTCTGCATATTCTCTTAACTAGTTGGTCTACTCTTTTAAAAAAGATCACATAAGCCTATTTTGTTATTCGTTGTGGTACAAACTTAAAACAACATTATGAAAAATATGAAACGATGTTACATAATTAATGTTGCCTCTATAATATCGAAATATTTTGTCTTACGATTTAACTGGAAAAATCAATTGATTAAATCACTATGTTTGAGAATACTTCATTTCTGCTTGGCCTATTTTGAGACGGTATCACTTAACTTGTGATTTTGGATTTGAAAAAATATTTATTATCAAATGATTAAATCGTTATGGTCGAGAATACTTCATTTATGCATAGTCTTTTGTTTTATTATAGTCAGACTAATTTAAAAAATAATTATCATTTAAGCTTATTTTGTTGTTATTATTGTTTTCTATAATATTGAGAATTTGTGATTGTTATTTACTTAATTAATGACTTTATTCATAAAAACAATATGATAAGACTATATCCATGCCTAACATGGATAGAAATATAACATTTATTAATGTTGGTTTTGTAGTCTTTAAATTTGCGTGGTTGTGGTTTAGGACGTAAATTTAATTTGAAATTATAAAAACATTATATTTGAAATACTTCATTTCTACATATTCGTTTAGTTAGTTGGTCTACTCTTTTCAAAAAGATCACATATGCCTATTTTTTATTCGTTGCGATTATAAACTCAAACAACATTTTGAAAAATATGAAACTATATTACATAATTAATGTTGCCTTTATAATATCAAAATATTTTGGCTTGTGATTTACTTGAAAAGATCAAATGTTTAAATCACTATGTTTGAGAATACTTCATTTCTGCATATTCTCTTGTCCTATTTTGAGACAATTTCACTTAACTTGTTATTTTGGATTTAAGAAAATAATATTTCATTTATGCATATTCTCTTGTTTTATTATAGTCGGCTTATTTTAAAAAAATAAATTTCATTTAAGTTTATGCAGTTACAAACAAAATGAACATTTTAAAAATTATGAGGCGATATTACTTGATTATTGATTATTGTTATCTCTATAATATTGAGATTTTGTGACGGTTATTTACTTAATTAGTGACTTTAGTCATAAAAAAATATGATAAGACTATATTGTTGCCTCACGTGGATAGAAATATAACAGTTCAAAAAGATTGGAAACGGTATCACTTTAATATTGGTTTATAGTGATTAAATTTTCGTGGATGTGGTTTGGGACGTAAGTTCGGTTTGAAATTATAGAAGCATTATATTTGAGAATACGTCATTTCTGCATATTCTCTTAGTTAATTGATCTACTCTTTTCAAAAAGATCACATAAGCCTATTTTGTTATTCGCTGCGGTTACAAACTCAAACAACATTTTGAAAAATATGGAACAATATTACATAATTAATGTTGGCTCTATAATATCGAAATATTTTGGCTTGTGATTTACTTGAAAGGATCCAATGTTTAAATCACTATGTTTGAGAATACTTCATTTTTACACATTCTCTTGTTTTATTTTGAGACAATATCAATATCACTTAACTTGTGATTTTGGATTTGAGAAAATATTAATTATCAAATAATTAAATAATTATGGTTTAGAATACTTAATTTCTGCATATTCTCTTATTTTATTATAGTCGGACTATTTTAAAAAATAAATATAATTTAAACTTATTTTGTTGTTCGAATTAAGTTAACAAAAAAAGGAATATTTCAAAAATTATGAGACGATATTACTTGATTATTGCTATCTATCTATAATATTGAGATTTTGTCACAATTATTCTCTTAATTGGTGACTTTAGTCGTAAAAATTATATGATAAGATTATATTATTGTCTCTTGTGAATAAAAATATAAAAGTTCAATAAATTGGAAACAATATCACTTCTAATATTGATTTTATAGTGATTAGTATTTTCGTGGCTTGTTATTTGAGGCGTAGATTCAGTTTGAAATTATAGAAACATTATATTTGAGAATAATTTAGTTCTGCACAATATTTTAATTAGTTGTTCAACTTTTTTTTCTACAAAAATTAAATAAACATATTTTATTGATCGATGCAGTTACAAATTCAAAGAAAATAATATTTTGATAAGTAGGAAACAATATTATTTAATTATTGTTGTCTCTATATATTGAATTTTTTCGGCTTGTGATTTTAAAATACTTTATTTTTATATTTTCTTGGTCTATTATAAGACAATATCAGTTAACTTGTGATTTGGACAATATAAATTTTAAGTATCAAACAATTAAAATATTATGGTTAAGAATATTTCATTTCTGCATATTCTCTCCTCAATTATGATGCAATATCAATCAATTATCAAATGATTAAATTAATATTATTGAGAAACTTCATTTTTGCATATTCTCTTGTTAGTTGATTAGCCTATATTGTTTTCCGTGTATAGAAAAACAAAGAAAAGTTCAAGAAGAATGTGAGAGTTATCACTTTACTAATGTTGGATTTATAGTAATAATATTTTTATGGCCTGTATGACTAAGAGAAATATATTTAGTTTGAGTTGATAGAAATATTATGTTTTAGACCGCTTCAATTTTGTATTTTTGGGAAATGATGCATATGGAAGAATCGGATTTGTTTGGAATTCAAAGACAGCTAAAGTTCAAAGATTTTTTTATGATGAGCGGGTCATTCTTATTAATGTTACTATCAAAGTAATTGTATCAAAATAATTGTGTTAGTTTCTTTGCGGCAGTGGGTAGAACTTAGAAGATTGATCGGTAGGTGACTTCAATGAAACAAGACAAGACTCCTATGTGAAAGAAACAAATCTTATGCTGAAATTTCATCATAAGTATGGTTGATTTTAATAATTTTATGAGAGATATATGTTGTTTTGAACTAGTCACTCAAGGTCTAACTTTGCATGGTCTTTACGAGCGAGAAGGAGAAACACTCTTCTCATGGGGATGAAGAAGATTACATTCAGGTTTCTCAACTATTTTTTAATGGAAAGTGAAGATTTTCAAACGATTATTCAAGATTGATGCTTGGCTGACTGATGTTAATGATAAAAAATGTATAATAAATGTGCAACTAGGGATGTCAGAAATTGTAATCAACGCAACTTTTTAAAAAGTAAATGAGAATCTATTGACACTAAAGTATTATGTGCTCAACTGTTTAGGAATTTTTCAAAAATAGAAAAATGTTGAAGCAGTGTAATGTTGATATATTTAAACTCATCCCCAAGGTTCTGATCCTAAAAATTTTCAAAACTTAAGACCCTATCTCTTGCTGCTTTTTGTTCTATAAAATTGTAGTTAACATCCTTATAAAATGAAAAGGTATCTCATTAGTTTAAATAAATTTGTTTTTGTCCAGGAAGAAGATTTATTCATAATGTGTTTCTTTTACAGGGATTATTTACAGGATATAATCAAAAAAATATTTCATCAAGGGGATCATTTAAAATAGATCTTAGGAAATGTTCTTATTGATACTGGTTTCCCTTTAATCAATTATATATTGAGTTTTATGGTTCACATGATGGATATTTTAAATTGAAAAAAGGGCCTAAAAAGAGTGACTCTTTATCTTCTTATTTGGTCGTGATTATGGACATGTTAGAAGGTATTATCAACCTTTTTAATAGATCTCTTTCAAATGAATTCTATTAAAACTGCAGAGAGAATGAAATGAAATTAGTAATGTCTGTTTTGCAGATGACATATTCCCTTTTGCTAGAGCTGACAGAGAATCGATTGAACTTCTATTAAGTTATGTCAGCTTCATTAAATCATCTGTAACCCATATGTGAGCTCAGCATGCTCTCTTGAATCCTCCATAATTATTTCCACCAAACTTGTCATCCTGAATTTTAGGATGCTTTAAAATAAGCTTCATGTTGTTTGAAGTTCTACTTTTGTTTTCGATTGTGAAATTTTCGAAACACTGGCTTCACTCTCTTGACCCAACCTCTAGTTCCTTCAAAATTTTCCAGACACAATTCTAGAATTTATTTTTCGAGAAAAAATATAGGATTTTTTAATGATAAGCTTTTGTTCTTTGTAGTCACATTAATTTTTATGCTTTCCATTCTTGTTGGTTGTTATTTGTCAGCTTTGTATATGGTCGGCGAAATATTCCATCTTCAACTGCGTTCTCTTTGTTCTCTTCTTGCATGAAGATGATGATGCTCATTTGGGTTCTTCCTCAATTTTTTGACAGGTATATTTCTTGATTCAAATTTTGCTTCCAGATTTGTCACAAATTGTGACTGCATTGTTTATAGTCTTCGAGTTAAGTCTTGTTGTTATCTCATTTTTCTTTCTATAAAATTGTGACACATTCAGTTAGATTTGTTGAATATCTTGATGTTGATGTAACATGTAAATTTGTTTTTTTTTCAACGGTGGCTTTTAATTTGTTTGGCTTGAATCCTTTCAAGCCTCTTTACTCGCTTTGAATGCTTTCATTGGTGGTTTGATATTTTGTCATTATAACCAATGGAAGTTCTTCAAGAGAATTAAAGGCTCTTTAATACCTAAAGACCATGATCTAACCTATAAATCAGTAAGTAACATAACTTAGAACAAAATTGAATCAGAATAAGAAATCATGTTTCTTTAATTAGTTGATCAATGAAACTCTTTCTTGACGGAAAATGGATGAAGGTTCGCCCCATTGCACCTAAAACATTATTTGGTTTAAGGGTTTTTTTTGAGGCAAACTGATATTATTTTTTTGATATGATCGAGATTTTTCATTTGGTATAAAAATTAGTTTCTGCATCAATATCCCCAAATTGTAGTATAATGTTCTGCTTCATTTGAGAATGTTTTGTTTCTGATTTTTTACCAAAATGACAAATGTATCTTTTTCATATTCATATCCTATTGCCCTGTTGCGCTAAGAGAACCTATGAGTGCACTGTTCATAGTTGCAGTCTGGGTTTGATATACTATCAGCCAAGCAAAAGGGCAATAATGGAGATACATCTGCCACCCAGTATGAAGATTACACGAAAAAAATCCAATTCAGGTTCATACCACAATTCACGTTCATACCCTTTATTTACTAGTCAATTTTCAGATAGATTTATGCCTTGCTTTTGTATTCTCACTACTGAAAGTGGTTTCTTTATCAAAACTAGTATTTATGTTCAACTTTTTATTTTCTTTATTATGTTACCATTCAGAATTAAAAATATCAATACACTCCTCCACCACCGAATCCTCCACGTCTCTTTTCCGGTCGGTCGGAGCTTTGCGCCAGTTAAGAGGAGAAGTGTGATCGGAGAGTGAAATCCACCACCTGACTACCGTTCCTTCCAAATCATCCTCAGGTCGGTCAGTTCTTCTCATCTCATTTCATTTCTAATAATTAATGGCTCACACAAACCCTAATTTCCCAAAATTTTTTACCCCATTTGATCAATCAATGTATTCGAGTCAATCAATAACCATCTTTCTTTAATTAGTTGATCAATGAAACTCTTTCTTGACGGAAAATGGATAAGGCTCGCCCCATTGCACCTCAAAACATTATTTGGTTTAAGGGTTTTTTTTGGGGCAAACTGATATTATTTTTTGGATATGATCGAGATTTTTCATTTGGTATAAGAATTAGTTTCTGCATCAATATCCCCAAATTGTAGTATAATGTTCTGCTTCATTTGAGAATGTTTTGTTTCTAATTTTTTACCAAAATGACAAATGTATCTTTTTCATATTCATATCCTGCTGCTGCGCTAAGAGAACCTATGAGTGCACTGTTCATAGTTGCAGTCTGGGTTTGATGTACTATCAGCCAAGCAAAATGGCAACAATGGAGGAAGATACATCTGCCACCCAGTATGAAGATTACACGAAAAAAGTTCAATTCAGGTTCATACCACAATTCAGGTTCATACCCTTTATTTACAAGTCAATTTTCAGATAGATTTGTGCCTTACTTTTGTATTCTCACTACTGAAAGTGGTTTCTTTATCAAAATTAGTCTTTATGTTCAACTTTTTGTTTTCTTTATTATGTTACCATTCAGAATTAAAAGTATCAATACACTCCTACACCACCGAATCCTCCGCGTCTCTCTTCTCGGTTGGTCGGTCGGAGCTCTGCGCCAGTTAAGAGGAGAAGTGTGATCGAAGAGTGAAATCCACCACCAGACGACCGTTCCTTCCACATCATCTTCATGTCGGTCAGTTCTTCTCATCTCATTTCATTTATAATAATTAATGGCTTAGACAAACCCTAATTTCCCAAACTTTCTTACCCTGTTTGATCAATCAATGTATTCGAGTCAATCAATAATCATGTTTCTTTAATTAGTTGATCAATGAAACTCTTTCTTGACAGAAAATGGATGAAGGTTCGCCCCATTGCACCTCAAAACATTATTTAGTTTAAGGGTTTTTTTTGGGCATGCTGATATTATTTTTTGGATATGATCGAGAATTTTCATTTGGTATAAGAATTAGTTTCTGCGTAAATATCCCCAAATTGTAGTATAATGTTCTGCTTCATTTGAGAATGTTTTGTTTCTTATTTTTTACCAAAATGACAAATGTATCTTTTTTATATTAATATCCTGCTGTTGCGCTAAGAGAATCTATGAGTGCACTGTTCATAGTTGCATTCTGGGTTTGATGTACCATCAGCCAAGCAAAAGGGCAACAATAGAGGAAGATACATCTGCCACCCAGTATGAAGATTACACGAAAAAAGTTCAATTAATGTTCATACCACAATTCAGGATCATACCCTTACTAGTCAATTTTCAGATAGATTTATGCCTTACTTTTGTATTCTCACTACTGAAAGTGGTTTCTTTATCAAAACTAGTCTTTATGTTCAACTTTTTGTTTTCTTTATTATGTTACCATTCAGAATTAAAAGTATCAATACACTCCTCCACCACCGAATCCTCCGCGTCTCTCTTCTCGGTTGGTCGGTCGGAGCTCTGCGCCAGTTAAGAGGAGAAGTGTGATCGAAGAGTGAAATTCACCACCTGACGATCGTTCCTTCCACATCATCCTCAGGTCGGTCAGTTCTTCTCATCTCATTACATTTCTAATAATTAATGGCTCAGACAAACCCTAATTTCCCATACGAGCAACAATATAATCTTATATATAAAGAATGGTTAAAATTTATTCTCACAGTTTCCCTTATTTGTTCCTTTTTTTATATTTGATGATATTGTCTTATTACTTGTAGAATAGACATTTATTTTGTTGAGATGCAAGTAGTTTTATAAACTTTTGTATTTCTTCATCTCTTTGTACGATCCTTCTACTTCATTTGGCCAAACTGATGCGACTGTTATTATATATTCTACTAAGTCTGTTGTTGTGTCCTGATCTATAAAGAGGGCATAAACTAAACAAAATCTTTAATAGTAACCATAATTATCAAGGAAGGAAAATTATGATAAAAGATAATAAATATAAACGAGATAGATTGAGAATAAGAACGGAGGGGGGATGAGCCCCATTCCATT
>NW_025919366.1:0-932 GCF_907164915.1 Impatiens glandulifera
TCGTGGTGGAGGAGTGTATTGATACTTGTAATTCTGAATGGTACATAATAAAGAAAACAAAAAAGTTAACATAAAGACTAGTTTTGATAAAGAACACTTTCAGTAGTGAAATACAAAAAAGGCATAAATTATCTGAAAATTGACTAGTAAATAAAGGGTATGAAACCTGAATTGTGGTATGAACATGAATTGGACTTTTTTCGTTGTAATCATACTGGGTGGCAGATGTATCTTCCTCCATTGTTTGCCCTTTTGCTTGGATGATAGTCATTAAACAAGACTGCAACTATGAACATGCACTCATAGGTTTCTTAGCGCGAGCAGGATATGAATATGAAAAAACTACATTGTCATTTTGGTAAAAAAATCAGAAACAAAAACATTCTCAAATAAACAGAATATTATACTACAATTTGGGGATATGATGCAGAAACTAATTCTTATACCAAATGAAAAATCCGATCATATCCAAAAATAATACAGTTTGCCCAAAAAATCCCTTAAACCAAATAATGTTTTGAGGTCAATGGGGCGAACCTTCATCCATTTTCCGTCAAAAAGAGTTTCTTGATATAATTAAAGAAACATGATTATTGATTGACTCGAATACATTGATTGATCAAAAGGGTGATAAGAAAGTTTGGGAAATTAGGGTTTGTCTGAGCCATTAATTATTAGAAATGAAATGAGATGAGAAACTGACCGACCTGAGGATGATGGAAGGAATGGTCGGTCATGGTGGATTTCACTCTCCGATCACACTTCTCTCTTAACTAGCGCAGAGCTCGACGACCGACCAAGAAGAGACGCGGAGGATTCGTGGTGGATGAGTGTATTGATACTTTATTCTGAATGGTAACTAATAAAGAAACAAAAAGTTGAACATAAGACTAGTTTTGATAAAGAAACCACTTTCAGTAGTGAAAATACAA
>NW_025919366.1:1032-34088 GCF_907164915.1 Impatiens glandulifera
CAGTTGAATACTCCTGTGAGAATCCGTGGACGACAATGCAGACAATCCACCAGCACGGGTCGAACTGAATGATTTTGAGGATGCAGTGATGTCAAATCAAGAAAATCCATCATCACGTTGAACCGAATGATCTCGATGATGCCGTTCTGCACAATGAAGCTCCGTCACCCCCTGTGCAACCGAAAGATGTTGAGGATGTAGGTTAGGACATTGAAGATGAATCACTCATTCTTGAACAGGAAGATGTAGAGGCTGTATTTCAGCACATTCAAGCCAAGTCACCCCCTCCTGAACAGGACGAACCTAAGGATTCAGTTCTGCCCAACAAAGATGACTCACCCAGTGTTGAACCAACTGATCATGAGGGTGAAGGGAAGGAACCGGATGAGGCACACAAATGCAGACAACCACTGTTGAAGACGATGATCAGGGTGAAGGGAAGGAACAGGTTGAGGAACCCAAATCTCAGCATGTTGAACCAAATGATCAGGGTGCAGGGAAGGAAAATGTTGCGGAACCCCAAGCTCAGTCTGTTGCACCAAGTGATCAGGGTGAAGGCAAGGAACAGGTTGAGGAACCCAAATCTCAGCATGTTGAACCAAATGATCAGGGAAGGCAAGCAACAGGTTGAGGCTTCTAAGGCCGTTGAATCTTCTGAAGATGAAGATGAAGGTGATGGGGGGGGGGACGCATCAACATTAGAGAATATCCTAAGAGGAAGATCTCAAAAATTCCTGTGCACCTTCGACCCCCTTACATGCAACAGGTTGCTGATATGTTGGACCACAAAATAACCAACAAGGAATAGAGATTAGCCGATTTTGTGTTTGATGAAGACCTGCCTCCATTGTAAGTTAGTTCGCATGCTTTTAGAAATTTGAAAAATGAAATTAGTTAGTTATGGTCTTCTAAATGAATGTATTTTGCAGTGACGTTCTGTACGAAGGTGCATCGGGTAATATCACCCGTCGGCTATTTCAAACAATGAAAATGGTGAAGAAATTGCGAGCGAAGTGATTGACGCTTGGTCCATAATGTGCACTTCAAATGCCGTAGGTTGCCAAGGCATGAACCAAGAATAATTTATTTCTCATCAATTTCACATGTAAGTGCTTCTATTTTTTTGTGCTATGTATCCTTCAATGTTCATGACTTGATGCTCTGCCCTTATTTTGCAGGTTAAGGAGATGCCACCTTATTTTCCCAATCCATTGAAGAAGACATGAGAAACTACGAAGTCACAAAAGAAGACCTCATCTTCGCTGACGTGGTATGTACATATCCCTCAATTCCAAGTAACGAGTATGCAATAAAATAATAAATGTTTGTGTTCTTTTTACAGATATTCCTACCCGTTGTCTTTTCCAGACATTTCTTCCTTGTTTGTGTTAATATTAAAGACTCCAAAATCATTGTACTAGACAACTCCGGTCGTCCTCATAG
This sequence comes from Impatiens glandulifera, assembly GCF_907164915.1. Taxonomy (NCBI): domain Eukaryota; kingdom Viridiplantae; phylum Streptophyta; class Magnoliopsida; order Ericales; family Balsaminaceae; genus Impatiens; species Impatiens glandulifera. The sequence continues at coordinate 2,476 of NW_025919366.1, forward strand.
AATGAAAATTATGGACAAGTATGTCACTTTGAGGAAACAACTCGATTGTTTTGTGACTTTCTTGGTAAGTCAAGGCATGGAAAGAATGGCTGCAAAGGTTAAAAAATACAGGATAACGACCCCAAAGCTGGACTGGCAAGACCAAACAAACAAGACAGACTGTGGTGTATATTTAATGAGACATATGGAAACATATAGAGGAACGACGAAGGATTGGTCTATTGACATCAACGAAAATAATGTAAGTGTTATACCATATGTTAGTGTATGACATTGAACAATTTTAGATGTTCTTATACTTTCTCTTGTTCTTTTGAAGGCCGGAGAAGCTTTGAGTACGTTGAGGATAAAATATTTATACATAATTCTTATGTCTGAGCACAATGTCAATAGGTTCAAGTTAAAGACTGCAATTAGATCAAGATATTAGGGATTTGTATGTGTTATACGGAATTATACTTGTACAGTAATTCTTATGTTTACACAGGTCAATTCACATATTTTTAATGTATGGATGTTTGATAGTGAATTATAACTTATAATGCAATTCAGATCTTAATGTATGGACTGCAATTCAGATCTTAATGTATGGAGTTATAATGTATTGATGTTTGATGTGTCTTCTTGTACCCATTTTTTTAAAATCATAAACGGGGTTATTTTCTTAACTGTGTGTTTTAATATTCTTAAACGAAGATATATTGTTAACATCATGAAACTGATAAACTTGCAACCGTAATATTGACATAATGACCTTATTTGAAACGAAATTATATTCTTATGTCTTCGTGTGGCCCTGTTCTTAACTATAAATTTTCAAATTCCTAAACGAAGATATCTTCTTATGTTCTTTTTTGGTGCAATCCATATTTTGAAAATCCGAGACGAAGATATCTTCTTCACTATATCTTTTCAAATTCATAAACGAAGATATCCTCTTAACTATAAATTTTCAAATTCCTAAACGAAGATATCTTCTTATGTTCTTTTTTGGTGCAATCCATATTTTGAAAATCCGAGACGAAGATATCTTCTTCACTATATGTTTGCCAATTCATAAACGAAGATATCCTCGCAACATGTAATGCCCCTACCGGAGTTCTGTATTGATGTCAATTCAAAATGAAAACTCATTTATTACTTCAACTACTGCTGTATCAAGATCATCACTCTCATACCCTCACTCTCACTCTCACTCTCACCCTCTCTCTGTTTTGACTCTTTCCTTCCCAAATCTCTATCTACCGGCGTCTTTCCTTCAGTCATTTAGTGTAAAACTCATAAGATGGATGTAGATGGACCCAGACATGCTGGTTTTATCGCAGCAACAGCTGGAGCGATACTTAAGTCTGATCAACGATGACCCTGTCCCTTTTAGTGTCTATCATGTAGATGAGATTCTACCTCTATTACGAATAAACGTTAACGACGGACTGATGGCCCACATGCAAAGCAGATGGAATACAGACTCCCGTTCTTTTGTTTGGGGAAATGCACATATGCCCGACGATAGAGGACTTTGCTTCAATCCTTAGGTGTGGTAGTCCTGCACTCATGATTTTGCCTGTCAATCAAGATCCTCATATGGCCGTCCACATTTGCGACAGCTTCTATGGATGTACAATGTTTGATGCTCTTTTGTTTACCCTCCAACATGGATTTCTCAATATGACAAACATAGACGAGTACATTTGGCGTGTCCAGGGAGCTGAGAGGACCATTAACCACACACAAAGCAAACTGATCGTGCTTGTGGTTCTGGCTCATTTTTTTTTATGTCCGGCTGCAGGACGACGGCCTTCGGAAAGGATCTTGCAGGTAGTTCCTGCACTGATGGGAAACGCCCCAAACCTGGCTAGCCTGGTACTTGCTGAGACATTACTTGGTCTTAACGAATTTGTTCCAGAGGAAAAAAACTATTCTCGCCGTGGATCACCTTTGGTTCTCTACCTCTGGTTGTTAGACAAGTTGCATTGGTTGCCCCGTCCTTCAATTCCCTACACTTCCTTTGCCAATCTACAAGTGCAAAGGGTCAATGGACTCGTGCCTCCGAATTTTTTCGGATATTCACCCAATTAGGTTCATTGTTCCGTGGTATCTCTTTACTGTAATGATGTACGAGATGAGGGGTTCTCCATTCATCATTTTGTTGGGCCTTGAGGGAACTACCTCCTACTGCACAACTGTCATATACAGACAATTTGGCCTACGGAATCCCCTACCTTCGAATGGACTCAATCCTCCGAGGACTTCATGCTTACTCCTCACCATCTTTACCTAGAGTACGCATCAATAATTGAAAATTCTTTGACGGTTTTAATCCCCAACCGATGGATCAATGCTGTGAACGAAGCCATTCAGCTATACATTCCACCCGTCATCGAACATGAGGTCGTGTCGCTGACAGGACCGATTAACGAGTCATCCTCTCATGAATCAGACTAGAGCTTCATTTGTATTTTGAACAGCTATTTTGTTGGTTAATCTGTGCAGTACTTATGTAAACGGATTATGGAATGTTTTTCTGTATTCAACAATATTATGAAGTTATGTTTGATTATAGTCTGAAGTTATATTTTACATTATGTAGTTAGTTTATTCTGGAGTGATATAAATCGAATCATTGTCGTTATGTTTGATTGTTTGATTGCAATTTGGATGTCATGATCAATTCAAAGTATAATGTAAAACAACTGATGTGTTCATGTAAAACCCTTAAATTGATCCATTGATTGGTTGTTCGCTTCATTACACAGTATCTAATCAGTAAATCGAACGGACATTTGTTCGCTTCATACTCTAATGAATTTGAAAACGAAGAATCATTCGCCTGTAAGTTTCTATATTAAACACAACATTGTTACGAAACGAAATACTATTCGCTTGATATTCATATTTGAGGTCGCCAAAATTGAACGAAAATGTGTTCGCTTGTATATTAAATCCAATGAATGGTTGAATGATTGAAGAAGCGCCAAAACATTTTACATTACATGTCACGTCAGATTACAATTATGGCAATGATTTCACTTATGGGAAACGTATAATTAGCCAAAAGAGTTGATATTATAATACTTTATTATTTATAAAAATTCGTTATTTTATAAATGTTTAATGACATGTGCATGAAAATATAAATAACAAATAATTATTCTAATTCGACGTACAAAATTTCATTACAAGTTTCATAAACATTTCTACGTTTCATAAACATTTGTGCATTTTAACAATATTCATCTGCATCTCCAGCTTCAAGGCATCTCCATTGAAGCGACCACAGCGGATCTCTCACGCATAACTGGGGTCATACACCTGTTGAGTTATCTCTTGAGATGTTTTCCATCCCAGGGAATCTCCCAAAGCTGGCACTTCCCACCAGCAGTGGACACGAATGATCTTCATTTGATCGGTAGTTTCTACTTGAAGTATCAAGCATTCGTGGTAACTGAAGATGTTTTCCACCAGTTGATCTTCATTGTACAAGTTTTCCATCACAGAGAATCTCCCAAATGATACATCCCAACAAACTATCTGAAAAAAACACATACTCTCAACAACAACGCTCACGAAATATTTCATGCTGCCGACGAAGATTGTTTATGTAATCCCTACATGATAGAAAAATTAAGTAAGTTAATTTTCTTAAAACCGGCCATACATTACAATTTTTGAATATTTATTCTAAATATTCAAAAAGTGAGAAATTGATAGAAAAATTAAGTAGATTAATTTTGGAACCGGCCAGACAAACTAAACAGAAGTTAAATTTCATGTGCAGGTACTGAACAAACCGGAACCGGAAATCTTGCATCAATAACCAGTTGTTACCACTTCAAAGAAACCGGCTTCAAGTGATCAAGATAAATGATCACAGGAACCGGCTTCACTTTCTCAAGCAACCGGTTAGCAAAGAACAGAAGACTACACCTCAACCGGATCATAATGCACAAAGACACAGAAACCGGAAAGTACAGATCAAAAGTCAGAAGTTTCAAATCTCAAGAGTGACGTACTATGACGGAGGAAACGTGTCTCGAAAGAATAAAAGAAGATCGGATCCGATCAGAAGCATGGGAGGAAAGCAATGATGCCTTGGTGATCCGATGCTGACGACCGGAAGCGGATGTTCAACACGTGTATCAATCTGAAAACCGGTTATGTCATCATCCGCTCAGAGTCACCTGCATGAATGCCAGGTGTTGAGGAAGTTGAAGCGTGCAAGCAATCCTTCTGCAGATAGGCGTGCTAATGATCAACCAATCCACAGAGAGAGAAGAAAGTAGCCGTTAGCTACTTTCAGCTATAAAGGAAGATCAATCGTACTCATTCAATGCAGCTCGGGACTTGTAGTTGTGAGCATCATAAATTCAAAAAGTCATAAAGCATTAAATTCTAGAGAGATAAAGTCTTATATTCTAAAGTCGGTTTGCCTAAAACCGGAAGTGATTTGTGTGATGTTGTGTTGAGTTGTTGTATTACATCAAAAGTGTGAGTTTGGTGTAACCGGCGAGTAGCGAAGTTGGGCTCGACCGGAAGTGTAATTGTAACTCTAAAGAGTTAGTGGAGATCCTTCTCATAACCTGAGAAGAAGGGGTGACGTAGGAGGGTTTGCTCCGAACATCCATAAAAAATTTCCTGTCTCGTGTTCTTTCCTTCGCTTTCATTTCCCGCTATCTTACCGTAAACCGCAAACCAATCATACTTCCAAAACCGGTCACTCACTTTCGTTAAACATCCTCCTTCTTAAAACATCATCTAAAGTCGCAAACGTTGCTTCAACCTGAAACAGACACTTCCGCTCTTGAACACCGGTTCAAGAGTCTGTGACAGGTTGTGCAGTGCTGAGAACGGTTTTAGTCTTTAACCGGACTATCACCAAGTTGTGTGTGTTGTAAGCGGCCTCCCCTTCTCGAAACCGGAAAACAACCCCGGTCCTCCAAGGGCGTCCCCGATCCTAACAAGTGGTATCAGAGCGAGGTTCTTAGCACTCAAGCAACCAAAATGGTGGGAAGCATGACTCACAGCGACAAGCCGCCAATGCTAAACAGCGAAGCATTTAGCAGTTGGAAGAAGCAGATGTATTTACATCTGATAACGCTAGATGATGAGATGAGTCGAGTCCTGAAAGAAGGACCGATCAAGATTAACAAGGAGGAAAGCCAGTGGACAAGTGAAGATCGGAGAAGAAGCAACCTGGACAACCATTGCATGAGGCACATCTATAAAGCCATAGATAACAACACTTTGAACAAAATATCAGAGTGTGACAATGCAAAGGAAGCCTGGGAAACGATTATCCAGATTCACGAAGGAAACGAAAGAACCAAGGAAAATAAAATCTTGGTGGCTACGCAGAAGTATGAAAACATAAGGATGAAACCGGGAGAAAACATGAAAGAATTTAGCAACCGGTTCACCAGCGTAGTAAGCGAGCTTCAGACACTCGGAAAGAAGTATGACAACCGAGAAGTGATAATCAAAGCTCTAAGATCCTTGCCAAGCACGTGGGACATCAAGACCATGGTGATGAGGGAGTCCAGCACCCTTGGGCAGATGAAGTTGCATGATGTATTTGAGGACTTGAAAGCCTACGAATTCGAGATCAATTCTCGGATTGAAGATGAAACATCTACATCAACCGCAACAAGAGCTCTGGTCACATCGGTGGAACCGGCGCTCCAGTATCAACCGCACCGGCTCCAGTCAAAAACACCGATCAAATAACCGACGATGTGATGGCGATGCTAGCCCAGAAATTCGGAAAATTCATGAAGAAGAGCCAGCCACCATCTAACAATGACTTTAATTATAACTATAGATAAATCAAACAAAAGATGCTATAACTGTGATGGTTTTGGACATTTCAGGTCAGAATGTAGAAAGCCAAGAAGAGACGATAGAAAACCGGAAGGAAATTATCAAGGAAATTATCAAGGAAATTATCAGGGAACAATTATCAAGGCAACCGGTATCAGGGAAACAATTATCAAGGAAACAATTATCGGGGAAACAACAATAACCAACGAAACGACTACCGAAGAAATGATGATCAACGTGCTGATGAAGGAAAGGAGATCCAAAAAGCTCTCATTGCATCAGACGGTGGAAGTGAATGGGCATATTCCGACAATGAAGATGGTGAAGAGAAAGTAACATGCTTCATGGCAAACGACGAAGAGGTATTTGATTTCTCTTCTGATGAATTTACTAAGGAAGATCTAGTTTCTGCACTCAACCAAATGGTTGCTGAGTTCAGAAATATATCTGCGTATATGCCAGCATCTGTAGAAACTAAAATGAACAAATAAATGATGAAAACAATAAAATATGAGATCAAAACACATGAACCGGATGAACTATTCTCGGATGATGAGGAGACAGTTCAACCGGGAATGGAACTGATGAACGAGCAATGTACGTTACGGCTGCGTGGGAGAGATCACGTCAAGTAGTAAAACAAATGTGTAATTATAAACGACATCCGAAATGTAGATATGGTATCGGTTATGATCCAAGTAAACAAAATGAAGTAAAACAATCTAACGGGATGAAACTAACGAGAAATAATCTTCCGTTTATAAAATTTGTCAAAAGCTCACAAACAGAAAATGACCTAAAACCGGAGAAACGCTTAAGTATGTAGGTCCTAACGAATCTGAAAATGGCTTCATCCTGAGAGAAGGAAAGCCAACCGGAAATCAAATAAAAACCGACATCAAAGAAGTCCATCACCATAAGGCACTCTTGAGCAACGGCCAAGAAGTTAAGCCAAATTTTATCAAAACAATAACCGGGAAAGTGATCCGACTAATCCAAGTCTGGATCCCAAAGGGACTAATCAACCATGGACCCAACTAAATGTGGGTACCAAAAAGTTGTAAATAATTGTTTGTTGCAGGTTAGGAGGAGCAACCGGTTGAAAAATTCTGAATGGTACTTGGACAGCGGATGCTCAAGGCACATGACCGGAAACAAGGAGCTACTAACCGACATCAAGTACGAAACCGGAGCACTCATCACATTCGGGGATAACTCAAAAGGTAAAACCGTGGGCAAGGGTAAGATTGTCCATGGTGAACTATCCATAAACAATGTGTTATTGGTAGAAAAGCTAAGTTTTAATTTACTAAGCATAAGTCAGATGTGTGATGTGGGGTTTAAGGTTGAATTTCATAAAGCTCATGTTTAGTCAAAAACCAAAATGATGACATTCTGTTAACCGGTAACCGGATAGGAAACATTTACAAAGTAAACTGGAAAACTGATTTCGAAAACCTGTGTGTATGATAGCCGGAAATGATCCAAATTGGCTTTGGCATAAACGGTTAAACCACCTGAACTTCAAAACGATTAACTTTATTTGTTCCAAGGAACTGGTTCACGGTTTTCCAAATGTTAGATTTTCAAAAGATAAAGTATGTGCTGCATGTCAAATGGGAAAACAAGTGAAATCATCTTTTAAAAGTAAAGGAAATTATCAATCTGAAAGATGTTTGGAACTGCTGCACATGGACTTGTTCGGTCCGGTTAGAGTAACTAGTTTAGGAGGCATGCATTATACTATGGTAGTTATTGACGATTACTCTAAATTTACTTGGGTTACTTTCCTAGCTTCTAAAAATCAAGCTGCTTCAAACTTGATTAAACTGATTTTGAGAATACAAATGAAAAATCTATTCGAGTAAACAAAATTAGAAGTGATAGAGGAACTGAATTCATTAATAGCAATTTAACTACTTTTCTTGATGATTCCGGTATTAGGCACGAGTTGTCTAGTGCCAGAACTCCTCACAAAACGGCCTGGCTGAGAGAAGAAACCGAACTCTCAAGGAAGCCGCAAGGTCAATGATAGCCGATTCGGGTATCGCTCAAAAGTTTTGGGCTGAAGCTATCAACACCGCTTGTTATACACAAATCGATCTCTAGTAACTAAACGGTTTTCAAAAACTCCTTTTGAAATCTATTTTGATAAAATTCCAAATGTACGGTACTTTCGAATTTTTGGTAGTAAATGCTTTGTTCACAATAACGGCAAGAAGTACTTGACCGCTTTCGATGCTAAATCCGATGAGGGAATAATGTTGGGATATTCAGCTGTAAGTAAAGCATACCGAGTATATAATACTAGAACTTTAACAGTTGAAGAAACCGCACACGTTGTTTTCGATGAATCGGTTGAGCGAAACACTGCATTACCCTTCGACCTTCACAACAGAATGGAAAATTTCAATATCTATTCTGATGATGAAGACGAGGTTCCGGTTTATAAACGTTTTGTCAAGGACCAAGCAGTTGATGCTGAAATTCAACCTGATCAAGCTGCTTTACCGCAGAAAGTTGACGCTTCAGTTTCTACTGAAGAAATCGGTCGGTCTGACTCTGTTCAACCTACCGATTAGTCTAACCTTGATCAGCCAGCCGAAAGCTTGGTAGACACGTCTCGGATTAACCTCAGAAGGAACAAAAATCATCCTCTTGAACTAGTAATAGGTAACATCTCCTCACCCGTCCGAACTAGGCAACAAAATTTGGATCACTATGGAAACTCTGCTTTCATATCACAAATTGAGCCGAAAAAGGTGGATGAAGCACTGTCAGATCCAGATTGGATCTTGGCAATGCAAGAGGAATTAAACGAGTTTGAGAGAATAAAGTCTGGTACCTAGTTCCTAGACCGAAAAATAAACCGGTTATAGGCACACGATGGGTATTCAGAAATAAACTCGATGAAAACGGTTTAGTTACGAGGAACAAAGCCCGGTTAGTGGCTCAAGGCTATAAGCAGAAGAAGGCATTGATTTTGAAGAATCATTCGCACTTGTAGCTAGACTTGAGGCCATTAGAATATTTTTAGCATATGCAGCTTTCAAAAAGTTTAAAGTGTATCAAATAGATGTAAAAGCGCTTTTCTAAATGGTAAGGTAAATGAAGAGGTGTATGTTAATCAACCTCCAGGCTTTAAAATTCAGAACATGAAAATCACGTTTACCGACTGAACAAGGCCCTTTACGGTTTGAAACAAGCTCCAAGAGCTTGGTACGATACTCTGACTCAATTTCTTTTTGATCACAAATTTACAATCGGTTCAGTAGACAAAACTCTCTTTAAATTTGAAAGAAAGGAGCAAATCTTACTTGTTCAAATTTATGATGACATATTTGGGTCAACCGATCCAAAGCTATGTGACAAATTTTCGAAAATGATGACTGATAGATATCAAATGAGTATGATGGGGGAAATGAGTTTCTTTCTAGGAATTCAGGTTAAGCAGATGGAAGCCGGAATCTTTATTAGCCAACCGAAGTATACAGCCGAACTGCTGAAGAGATTCGGGATGGATACTTGTGCCGAAGCGGCTACGCCAATGAGTCCTTCCGTGAAGCTGGACAAAGATGAAGATGGTCAAACTGTTGACATCACAGCATATCGAGGAATGATCGGTTCGCTGTTATATCTCACAGCTAGCCGACCTGATATTCTGTTCGCGGTTGGAGTGTGCGGAAGGTTCCAAGCAAATCCAAAGCAATCTCATTATACTGCGGCTAAAAGAATCTTGAAATATCTGAAGGGAACTCAAGAAGTGGGACTCTGGTATCCAAAAGACTCGAGCTTCAACCTAATAAGCTACTCCGATGCCGACTACGCGGGATGCAAAATCGACAGAAAGAGTACAAGTGGAACCTGCCAGTTTCTGGGTGACCGGTTAGTTACCTGGAGCAGCAAGAAACAAACGTCCGTTGCAACGTCAACCGCAGAGGCGGAGTACTTAGCGGCTGGAAGCTGCTGTGCACAACTCCTCTGGATTCAACAGCAACTCAGGGACTTCGGAATAGAAGCAAAGTAGTCTCCAATCTTCTGTGACAACACCAGCGCCATAGCAATCACATACAATCCGGTGTTGCACTCAAGAACGAAGCATATCGACATTCGACATCATTTCATCCGGGAGCATGTTCAGGAGAAACACATCCGGCTGGAATATGTGTCGACCGAGCAACAAGTAGCGGACATTTTCACGAAACCGCTACAGGAAGCTAAGTTTTCACATTTTCGAAATATTTTGGGTCTTACTAATCTAAATCAATTGATATAATCATGATGCATGCTTATATACAAAACCGGGATATGTGTTCAGGGAGAAGCTAAAGTTTCTCAAACCATATTCAAATAGGCCATTAATAAAATCAAACATGCTAACCGGGAGGAAATCTCCGGTTATGTCCGACTACTTCATTATTTCAAATCAAATGTATGTTTACTAAATGGTTGAAATAACCAGGTTGAAGTGGATAAAACAAATCCAAGGTTGAACAATTGTTGATATTAATCAACTTTTCTTCATAAAACGGAAATATCCTACTAAAACCGGTCATGGAAAACCGCTCAGTACATATGCACTCTGATCTGATGAAATGAATTTTTCCGGTTAACCTGATGAATAACCGAGTTTTCGTGCATGCTTTGATAAATGAAGCCTGTGATAAAATAAAACAAGTCTACCTCAATCAAGATGACGACATGTGTCCATCATCAAGAGAGGGAAACTTACATCTTGTCAATAGATATTTTTCATCATTGCTATCCTAGTAATTATTAGATTTACCTTGGAAATAACCATTAGTTACTTCAACAAGTTAAGTCTATTTAATAGCTGATGACATCATCAGGCATGCTTAACTTCATTTAAGACCAAGCCGAATCCACGGGCTATATAAACCATGCTTAATCCTTTGCAAAAACACCACAAGCTCACTATTCACAAGCATAACTCTTGAGATAAATCATCCTTCTCTCTCAAAACAAACATGAACTCCAACCCTTTAGCCAAGAAGATCTTACTGGCAGACTTTGAATCAATCTATCAGTATGAGGATCATGAAGTCAGGGAAATGTTCTTAGCCATTGAAAGGAGCGGGCTAAGAAGTTTCCTTGAGAACAGGTTCATCATCGACTACCTTGTAGTCGAAGAACTGTTCGAAACCGTAAAAGAGGTGCATCGAGAGATACTCGTTGCACAGGTTTACGGGCAAAAATTCCTCTTCAGCGAGACGGATTTCGCTGTATACTGCGGTTTACCCAATGAAGGGGTAACCGACCTAACCTATTCATCGGTGACAATGGAATAGATGTGTCGCCGGTTTTCTGGATCTAACATCCCGGTTAAGCCCTGGGGTGCTAAGAGTCAACTTTCTCACAAGTACCAGATTCTCTGCGAGATTCTGGGAAAATCTGTTTTATGCAGAGAGAAAAGTTACTACTACACTCAGAGGGTCTTCGAGATGATGATAGCTGTAACGGTTGGGACACCGGTCAACTGGTCCTGGATCATTTTCAGCAACCTGAAGAAGATGATTCTCTCCAACAAAACCGGATACGCTCCTCAGCTGAGCGGTTTCTGCGCAAGTCTGGAGATCCACTCCGGAGCTTTCGTCACTCTGCATCCAAGGCATGTGCTCACCAAAGAACGAGTACAGGAGATGATCGACCGGTGGGAAGCAATCAAGGCAAGAAAGATTCAAGCGGCTGACGCTTCAACCGCTCAAACAGCTGAATCGTCAAATGTCTAAACCTGTCTTTCGTTTCTTCTTTCCTTTTCCTTACAAACCGGTACTTTTGATGTACTACCGGTTTTGGACTTCAATTAATGAAATAGATTTCATTTCCTTTCCAAGTCAAAATCTACAACATTCAATGCGTCGTATCAAAATATATCATTACATTCTTGGAAATATAAACTTCAAAGCATGCCTGACTTGATTTGACAAGACTTGCTTTTATTCTCTTGGAAAACCACAAAAACATTAATGCCTAAGCATAAACGGCTAGATTTTCAAATCCTTGCATTAAATGCTATCACTCATTCCAGGCTATAAAAAGGGGTTCAACCTCCATCCCTCAAATCACGCCTTCAAGCATTCCTCTCTCTAAGAATTCAAAAGCTTAAGAACTCTTCTAAGTCTTCTTCATTCTCCATCATCATGTCTACTGAAATTAGAAACACCCTGATCATCGACTTTGAAGACATCAAGCATAGCTACGACCATGAATGCATTTATCAACATATCATAGCTTCTGGCCTGAAAGGCTTCCTCAAAGGTTCGGACCTTATCCTCGTGGATGAGGTGTACGAATTCTTCAACAACGGTCACGTCCTAGATGATGGCAGCATTCGCACCATCATCGATAGCCAATTCCTCCAGTTTTCTGAGGAGGAATTCGCCACATTCTTTCACCTTCCAACGGAAGGTTTCTCTGACTTTCCGACGCCGCATCTACCGGCTAAGGAAATATTCTTCAAGATCTTCTCTTCTTCCTACGCTCCTATTAAGGACTTTGGGAAGAAAGAAGACCTCGCTCCCCATTATCAAGTCTTTCACGACTTGGTTCAAAGGTCTATCATAGGCCGAATGCCCAATCAGAACTACAGCCGGGAGGCACTCGATATTATGATAGCTATCATCCGCGAAACCGACATCAACTGGTCATCCTATCTATTCAATAAGCTGAAACAGCTTATGACCGGTAAGAGGGGAAAGATCAGCTACGCCCCTCAGATCACCCGGTTCCTCATGTCCAAACGTCGCAACCTTGGAAAAGGTGTTCCGGTTGGATCCTTCAACACCATTACTATAGAAATGGTCTATAAATGGGTGTCAAGGATTGAGGAACGGTTTCCTCAAAACACCATGGAAAAGTGGTATCAAAGGAGGCTAGAAGGAGGATGGTTCACAGAATAAATCTTTCATTTTTATTCTCTTTTCCGGTTTATGGTCATTTGTTGTACGACCAGAACCGCTCCTATGTCTTTCATCTCCGGCATTAATGAAATATTTTAGTTTTTCGGTTTTTCATCCTCATTATTTCATTCCGGTTTTTCAAACTCATACTCAAACTCAAAGTTAACTTAACAATCTCCGGTTAACAAGTTATCAATAGAAACCGGAAGTTCAGGCAAAAATGAAAATCTGAAAAATCATAACCGCCCATGGTTTACCTCTCAAAATTTACCGCCCATCGAATTTCCGTTTTTACCGCCGAAAGTTACGGCAGTAACTTTTGGAGGGAAAGTTGGCGCCAAAAACACCAAAATGACGGTTCATCTTCAAAACTGCCTGGAACCGCCATCTATATAAACTTAAATCAGCCCATTCAACACATGCGCTTTCTCTCTCTAAAAATTTCCAGAAACTCAAGATCTCTCTCTCCGATCATCATCGAATCTTCATCCTCTTCTCTCAAAATCAATGGATCTAGGCAAAGCCCCGTTTCAATGGATGTTGCAGGTAGACTTCGCAGATATCGACGAGCACGCTGAAGACAAGAACAAGGCCGTTCTTCAACTTCTTCGAGATTCTGGTTGGAGAAGTTCCTCTCTGGTCCGTTCACCATCTACCCGGCGGCGGTGACGGAGTTCTTAGCAACGGCGACACTGTTGAAAAGAAAAGTATCGGTTACCGTCAACGGGAAGGCGGTTCTTATAACTGAAGAAATTTTTGCGGAGGCTCTCGGTCTGTCTAACACCGGTTCGGACCTAAAATTCGACCTAACCGACGCAGAATCAAATGCTGCCCGGTTGGTTTATCCCTTTCTGGTCAGGATCTGGTGCTCCACAACAGCCGGAAAATCAAGTTGAAACCGGAATACAAATGGCTAGTGACCATCATCTCCAAATCGCTCCAAGGAAAGGGAGGTAACTTTGATAATCTCACAAAGTTTAAACTCAGAATGCTGCCATCGTTCGCAACGATAAAGTGGACTGGGGATACGTGTTATACGAAGAATTCTGTCAAATGGTAATCAAGAAAGAAGGCCGGGTATAGGCCTATGCTATGCAAATTGTTAAAATTCTCGAGTTCCTTAATGTGGAACTAGGTGAAGGCGTACCGCTTCCAATTTCCAATATTCTTGACTCTGAGTCAGTGGCTGAAAAACCGGAGAAGACAATAAAACCTAAAACCTCAAAAACCAAGTCATCTAAGGGAGCCAGTTCATCGGTTCCAGTTGAAGAAGAGACAAGACAAAGGAAACCGTCCAGAAAAGCGGTTGAGGCAGAAGCTCAACCAGAACCGAAAAGGAGGAAGAAGGTATCAGCGAAGAAGAGCTCAAAAAACCGGCGGACTCCGAGAGAACGCTCTCCTCGGACAATCCACCAGAAAGAACCGCAGATGTCTTCCAGCCAATCCCCATCAACACCGTTGTCCCAACTCCCATCCCATCCGATTCTCCAAAGCAAACTGAATCTTCGGGGAGCAAGGAGAACAAGTCAAATTCTAAGGAGGAAGCCGAGGGGAATATTCACTCTGCAACCTCCAAATCACCAAGCAAGCAAGCCGATGAAGTATTAGCCGAAGTGGGCTTGAATACTTCAGAAGCCATCCAGAATGTGGTCCAAGAGATCACAAGAGAAACCGAAGAAGACGACGTTTCTAGTCGTCGGAAGCCAGAAAATCAGGTTGAAATACCTGATCAAACAGAAATCCAACCGGTCGATGAGACGACCAAGTCAACAGAAACCGCACCTCCGGCTCAGGAGGGAAACATTGAAGAACGGGAACCTTCCGGTTCCGCAGGAGGCAAGACAGCTCCAGAAGGTCCTACTCAGGCAGATAAGGGCAAAGGCATTCTTCTTGAAGAAACACCTGAAACCGGAACGGGCACATTGCAGATTGACCCTCAGACTGACGCCACAACCGGAGAAGAATACCCATACACCTTAGAGCAGGAAAATGAGCTGTTTGATGAATTTATTCAAGATATGAATAAAGGTGCAAGTGAAGCGCTGGCTCCATATATCCGGTGGGTGAAGCTCCGAAGCGAGACCAAATTATCCGACATGCTTCCAGGTTTCAGTGGAAACAAGCAATGGGACGCTCTCGTCCAGCTAGAAGAGAGGGCACTCGAGTTAGCTAACACCCAATTGATTCAACCGGCGTTCTCCAAAGCTCCGGTAATTCTTGAATCTGTGCGGTTACAGGCAGTTGAGAATGCCTTTCAAGAAATCCAAGGAAAGAATCTGGAACCGATTGAAATGAAGATGGCAGAACGATTTATTGAAGTACGAGAACGGCTTGTGCGAAGCTTCGAACGCCTTGACAAGAAATGGTGGGACACTTGCCAACGACAATTCAATAATCCTGAGTTATTTCAGAGTAAGCCTTTCTTTATAACTGGTGAAACATCCGGCACGTCTGAAAACCGTGAACAAGAAGCATCTCAACCGGCTAAGGCTCTGGACATCGAGCAGATCAAACAAGCAGTGGTAGAAACAGCTGACTCATGCCTTGGGAATTTTAAAGCAGTAACCGAAGAAAGGATCTCAGCGGCTGAAGATAAAATGGTACACTCTCTACAAACTATGATGGATACAACTATGCAATCAACAGTTCAAGCCATGATTACCGAGTCTGTCAAAGCTGAAACCGCTCCACTTCTGGACATGCTGCAAGCAATGGCAATCCAGATCGGTGAAATGTCAAAAGCCCAGGTCGGATCAACCCAAACTCAAATTGAAAAAGATGCTGAAACCGCACGGAAGCTGCAAGAAGAAGAAATTGAAAGAGAACGGTTACAGAAGGAACTTGAAGATAAGGATCATGAGCTTGCCCAACAATGTAATGAAGAGGAGCAGGCTAACGCTCAGGAACCGGCACAGGGTCAATCATCTCACTCCATGAGCACAAGGAAAGAACAAGAAGAAACGGAGTGCCATTAAAAACGTGATGAAGCGGGCAGAACTGAAGACAGCCGAACCGGTTGCACTGAATGCGGAACCACTAGATGAGGAAGAAGAGGATCCGGAGGAACTCAACAGACGGAGAAGAAGGACAACCAGAGAATCCATCGCAACCCCAAGCTGCAGACCTCTAACTGTTCCACCTCGTCCACCGCCAAAACCAATTTGTGCCAACTTCAACCTCAGGAAAAAGGTCCCCGGCCATTCAAGTGTGTGGGCCGGTGTGGTGATAGATGCTGACAGACGTGCTAGAGAGCACAGAGCACGAATAGAAGAAGCAAGGAAACGTCTGGACAAAGAACTGGAAAAGGAGCAAGACAAGGGGGGATCATCCAAGCCTTAAACTCTATTTCCATAATTATTTTGAACAATTATGTTTTTGATATGTTTCAGAACTTGGTTGCTTTTGCTAACTTTTATTTCTCAAACATACTTTCTATGTTTCTCAAAACATACAAGTTCACCTATCTCTCACATTTTTTCAAAAACATACACTTATCAAAAAAAAATCAAACACATGTTTTTCAAACACGTTTCTCTCAAACAAAATCTTTAAAACCGGCCATACATTACAATTTTTGAATATTTATTCTAAATAATCAAAAAGGGAGAAATTGATAGAAAAATTAAGTAAGTTAATTTTCTTAAAACCGGCCATACATTACAATTTTTGAATATTTCTAAATAATCAAAAAGGGAGAAATTGATAGAAAAATTAAGTAGATTAATTTTGGAACCGGCCAGACAAACAACTAAATAGAAGTTAAATTTCATGTGCAGGTACTGAACAAACCGGAACCGGAAATCTTGCATCAATAACCAGTTGTTACCACTTCAAAGAAACCGGCTTCAAGTGATCAAGATAAATGATCACAGGAACCGGCTTCACTTTCTCAAGCAACCGGTTAGCAAAGAACAGAAGACTACACCTCAACCGGATCATAATGCACAAAGACACAGAAACCGGAAAGTACAGATCAAAAGTCAGAAGTTTCAAATCTCAAGAGTGACGTACTATGACGGAGGAAACGTGTCTCGAAAGAATAAAAGAAGATCGGATCCGATCAGAAGCATGGGAGGAAAGCAATGATGCCTTGGTGATCCGATGCTGACGACCGGAAGCGGATGTTCAACACGTGTATCAATCTGAAAACCGGTTATGTCATCATCCGCTCAGAGTCACCTGCATGAATGCCAGGTGTTGAGGAAGTTGAAGCGTGCAAGCAATCCTTCTGCAGATAGGCGTGCTAATGATCAACCAATCCACAAGAGAGAGAAGAAAGTAGCCGTTAGCTACTTTCAGCTATAAAAGGAAGATCAATCGTACTCATTCAATGCAGTTCGGAAATTGTAGTTGTGAGCATCATAAATTCAAAAAGTCATAAAGCATTAAATTCTAGAGAGATAAAGTTCTATATTCTAAAGTCGGTTTGTCTAAAACCGGAAGTCACTTGTGTTGTTGTGTTGAGTTGTTGTATTACATCAAAAGTGTGAGTTTGGTGTAACCGGCGAGTAGCGAAGTTGGGCTCGACCGGAAGTGTAAATTGTAACTCTAAAGAGTTAGTGGAGATCCTTCTCATAACCTGAGAAGAAGGGGTGACGTAGGAGGGTTTTGCTCCGAACATCCATAAACAAATTTCCTTGTCTTGTGTTCTTTCATTTCGCTTTCATTTCCCGCTGTCTTACCGTAAACCGCAAACCAATCATACTTCCAAAACCGGTCACTCACTTTCGTTAAACATCCTCCTTCTTAAAACATCATCTAAAGTCGCAAACGTTGCTTCAACCTGAAACAGACACTTCCGCCCTTGAACACCGGTTCAAGAGTCTGTGACAGGTTGTGCAGTGCTGAGAACGGTTTTAGTCTCTAACCGGACTATCACCAAGTTGTGTGTGTTGTAAGCGGCCTCCCTTACCTGAAACCGGAAAACAACCCCGGTCCTCCAAGGGCGTCCCCGATCCTAACACTACATTTATAGCAAACATAAAATCTGTTTATCTTCATAAAATATTTAGATCTATTGATTCAGAAAAAGTAAATTTCCCGTGATCAAATATCAAATCGGAACAGTTTGCAGTCCTTTGGTCACATCATGAAAAAGTAATTTCATTAACGAAAAAGTAATAACACTTATATTAAATAAAACAAATAATTCAATATTGTCATTAACATTATATTAAATAATAAATTATTTCTACATTAATAAAAATATTTTCATAAATAATTATAAAATTATATTCAATATAATATTATTGTTATATGAAGGAAATTATGTTCAATATAAATAAGAATTAAAATATATTTTATTGAAAACATTAAGCCTGAAAACATTTTAATATCCCACAAATTACCAAAATTAACATGAATTTTGAAGTTCCGTGTATCATATAAAAAAGGAATTCGAACAGCGAAGAGATTATGGCTAAAATAACTCCATAGGCGAAGAAATCTTCGCCACAATTGTTTTCCACCTGTCCCCCGTGTACACCCCCCAACACAACCATGAGAAGCCCGCTTCTGTCATGGAAAGACACTAACCCGTGTATGTGAAGACCAAAATTAAATGTAATTTAAATTTCCGTTTATTAAATATTTATTAAATTATTAAAAATGACATGAAGCGAAATATTCGTTCAAATGACTTGGTGGAACAGTAGGCAGTCCTTTGTTTTGTCACATCATTATTAAATTATATTCATCATTGAAAAAGTAGTGTGTTTTTGTATAAAACCCTATAAAGAAATCATTTCATATCTATGGATTCAGGAAAAGTATTAAGCCCGTCATCATAGGTCAAATCGGAACAGTGTGCAGTCTTTTTGTCACATCACATAAATTAATAAATATTATATTTTAATAAAGTATTTATATTATATTAAATATTTCATTATTGATAAAGTATTGTTACAATAGTGTAATTAACATTATATTTTATTAAATATTATTATTATATATAAAATTATGTTAGGAAATAAGTATAAATTTTTTATATATACTATTATTTCTATATGAGCAAAATCATATCGAATATAATTTAGATTTAAAATATATTAATTAAAGAAATTCATATAATTCAATTATAGCGTCAGAACAAAGACTTGGAAATGACATGCATCGAATAAATCTTCGTAAACATATTAACATTTTGATTTTTTGAAACATGTTTTCTGTACGGGGTGTGGGTCGGAAGCGAATAAATGTTTGCTTCATTAATTTCATGGAAACACACTAACCCTTGTATGTAAATGCAAAATTAACAATAATTTTTTGTTCACTTTTTTAACACATGAATTCATCTAATTAAAGATGAAAAGCAGCGAACATATATCCGTGTTCAGTGAAAATTGCAATTTATGAGAAATTTATATGAAGCGAATAAATCTTCGCTTCAATGAATTCTAAACTGACATACATGTGAAACACTCAACCCTTACATGAGAAGACCCTTTACCCCTAATGTAAGTACACCAACGCTTGTATGTGAAGACCAAAATTATTAAGGAATGTGGGAGGAAAATACACGCAACGAAGATTTCTTCGCTAAAAACAATTTTTCAATTTGTATCCCGTAAATCACATTTCATTTTTATTTATAATTCCTTACTGAAATTTTTTCGTACGGTATATCATATCTTAAAGTAATCATTACATATCGAATCGGACCAGTCTTCAGTATTTTAGACAGGAAACATCATTCATAATTTATATATTGTTAATTAAAAAGTAGAAACAAAAATTAGGTGCTGTTTGATCTTGGTACACTTATTATCGAAACCAAAAAGTTATAGAAATAAAGGCTCAATCCTCCGGTCATTCAAAAAATTACATTTAATATAATTAACAATATATGAAATATTAAATTATTCATACATAACAAACATTATATTTATTACATCAGTAAAAGTAAAATATATATATTGTTATTTATATTTGAAGAAAAAGAAATTAAATTTAATTCACAGCTCAATTAAAATGAAATAAATAAAATGAAGCGCCAAAAATTTTGACATGTCAATTCAACTGTCACAAAGTCTCAGGCTTTGTGACCACGAAGTCATTTCCACTGCTACCATAATCAAATGTCAATCATTTAGATTGGATTCGATCTGTTAGATTTGCTGATCGAAGATTTGTTCGCTTCTTCCGCAATGAGAAGCAAATAGTTGTTCACATTGTGATTTTTTTTTCAAATAATGTGAAACGATAAATACATGTCCTAAGCGAAGATATATTCGTACAATGCGTAATTCTGCACGAATACATCCTCGCCTATTCTAGTATGTTTCTTTTCATAATGCAGGATTACATGTCACATTCCATTAGCGAATATCGCTTCTACTCATACGAAGTTCATGAGAAACTCCTGATTCATGTTTGTAAAACCGATACGGCCTCATGAAAATACATTCACACTAACAGAGCACTTTACAAAGTAAAACATCTCAAGCCGACTCTGGCCGTCATACACAGGTTATTCTACAATCTCTAGCGCTATCGTCTCCGGCCTTTCGACTTACGAATCCCTTTCTCTTCCGGTTAGTATCTTCTGCTCCTGCGAAAATGGTAAGAAGTGTTTACGGTGCATGCTTGGGTTCTATTTCGTTTTCTTAGTTTAGTTCGTCGAATCTAAATGTGACTCTATCATCTTAGAATCAGGATCGATATGCAAATAGTCCATATACTGAATCCACGACGGAAGGTTAACACACTAAGGTAATTACTGGTAATGTTAGAAAATGTACAAATTTTGCCTATATTTGGATTAGGGATGAAGTAATCCAATTTCTAATGATAATTGTTAGTGTTCACAAAGGAAAAGAAAACCCGAGGCATGCAGGCACGCCCACGACACCACTGGATACATTCGGGCCACTGCGGCCTAATGATCAGCACTTAGTGAGAACCAGTGTTAAGAAGAAAGAAGAAGGACTCGTGGACCCTTGATGTTGATTTCAGAGCAGAAACCTCTCCATCGTCACTTCATCACCTGATTAACAGGTTATCGGAAGACAGACAGGTAGGCTGTGAGGGACATAGGATTTGGTTCCTTCTGTCACTTGCATATTCAAATGCCCACTTCAATTCTCACGGTGACATTGTGGAGTCTATTCAATCCCAGAAGGAGGAGCATCGTCCTACACAGTGGAGAGGAGATGCAGATGATGAAGAGGATGTTCAATGTGTATTGAACATACCCAGAGGGGAATTAGTAGTGGCAGAGTGTTTAGGAAATCACACGGACGACAAGGTGTACAAGGACCATCTCACGGCGTGGAGAAGGAGATGGGGATAAGAGAACAGTGGAGGTCCTTCAACCTACCAAATGCCTGAGAAAATTCTACAGAACACAGAAGGAGACAGTAACTTCAAGATGGACTTCGTGGTGTTTGTTACATCCAGTTTTTTGTGGACATCCCAAAATCTACAGTGCAGGTATACCTAAAGAACCTAGCATTAATTCTGTGATTTCATTTAGAACTTCAATATCATTTTAAATGGCTTGAGTCACTCCTGTTTTATGTACAGATTCAAAGTACTGAAATCCCTCCAGGATGTATCTAAAATCAAAGACTACAACTGGTACAAGTTCACGTTAGACGGGCTAGTCGACAGTGTTTATAAGTGGAAAGAAAAGAAGACATCCTATTTCCATGGACCGTTAACGTTTCTTTTGGTGAGTGTAGAAATCTATTTGCTGTAGGTTGTACCTTCATAATTTTTCATGAGTTTGAACGTAACATGTATTTGTTTATGCTAATGTATCAGTTGTGCTACTTGGACCGTGTGGTTGAGTTCAAGGTAAACAGTAAGATCTCAAGGAGTTTTCCTATTTTAGGATGCTGGGACGAGAAGAAGATGTACGAAAGGGTTGAGTATGAGGCTGCACAGGGGGGGTTTGGACATGGTAGGGTAGTTGCTCGCATAGCCATTCCGAATGAGCAACCACCGATTCAACAAAATGTGGAGCCAACACAACCACAATCTGGAGATGACAATCAAACTGAGCAGGCTCCAATTCCACAGAACCTGGCATCATGTTTGAGGAAGGTTGCGGCCGCTGCAGACGAATTGGCACAAGGGGCTAAATATCTGAATGAGATGCACCAGATAAACGCAATGGAACTTGTACAGTCTGCATTTGAGCCATTGGCCACTGTACTAAACTCCCATTCAATCCTGAGGGAAGGGTTACAACGGAGCTTGGACAAAACTAAACATCAGCAGACTAGAGGAAGTGGCACTAACCCCAACACAGAAACCACCACCCACGCGAAAGCAGACATCCTTCCTCCCAAAATCCATGCCAACACCACTCCAACGGCCCCAGCAAACAAGAACACATTAACCCCCACCACCGAAACAAAGACAAAAGCCAACCCCCATCAACGGCCCCATCCAACAAGAGCACCCTTTCTCCCAACATCCAAAAAAATATCAACGCTGACAACCAAGCCAAATCCAACACCCTTCCTCTAAACACCCAAGACAACACACAAACCACCCTCACACCAACGGCCCAATCCCACAAGAACCCCATTCCACTCAAAACAGAAACCAAAACCACAACCCCAACCCCTCCAATGGTACTAGCCAAAGCCAACCCAATTCCTCCACTCAAAACCCCAACCCCTCCAATGGCTAAAGCCAAAGCCAACCCCATTCCTCCACTCAAAACCCCAACCCCTCCAATGGCACTAGCCAAAGCCAACCCAATTCCTCCACTCAAAACCCCAACCCCTCCAATGGCACTAGCCAAAGCCAACCCAATTCCTCCACTCAAAACCCCAACCCCTCCAATGGCACAAGCCAAAGCCAACCTCATTCCTCCACTCAACCCCAGCCCCTCCAATGGCACAAGCCAAACCCAAAGCCAACCCCATTACTCCCAAAACAGAAACCAACACGAACACTAGCACTCCAACCACCCCAGCCTTGCATCCTACCCAAATTATCCCAAAAAAAGAGGAAGCAGGGCCGTCAAAGGCCTTAAATGTCTGCAGAAAAGCCCCCCGAAATTTGAAAACGGATTGGTTAACCGATGTCATCAAAACCGAAACCAACAACAACTCCCCTTCTTTGGCGATAGTAAAAAATGAACCTGAAGAATGCATCTCCAGTCTACCACCGCCACTTCAAACTGCCTCTTCTTTGGAGATAGTAAAGAATGAACTGGAAGAAGGCATCTCCAGTCTACTACCGCCACTTCAAACTGGCTCTTCTCGTCCAAACATGCAAATGAAAGAATGGCTTAAAGCATTGGAATTGCCTCCAGCTTTGAAAACCCCATATTTCAATAAAATGTTTAGGGATGTAAAACAAATGACAAACATTCAGAAGATTTTTGTGGGTTTCATATTTGCTACAGGACTTGATCCAAGGTAATGTTTCCTGCAAATGCTTAATTATTCATAAAAAAATATGATTTGTACACCATTCTGAAACATGTTTTGCTGTTTTCATGCAGTGAAATGTTATTTATTGCGGATAACCTATGTCTACACGTGACGCGCGGGGACATGCTTACAATGGCTGATCAAACCTGGGTAGACAGTATGATTATTGACGTTTGGTCATACATTTTGCACGACCTTTCTAGGAAAAATGTAAAACGTCGTTACAAGAAGATTTTCTATACAACCGTGCTCACCGTAAGTTGTACTAGCACTGTTATTTATCAATTATGTTATTCTTGTGAGACTAAAGACTGCTGTAAACAGATTTTTCGTGAAGGTGGGATAACTACCCGAGACAAATTCAATGAAAGGTTCTGTCGAGAAGGTCGGGATTTCCAAATTTCGAAAAGGGACCTCTTCGAAGTGGACCTCGTAAGTACATCTCTGGCTGTGGTACCTTATAATAGCATGTACAACTCAGTTCAAATCTAATTTTTTTTAATTCTATCCACAGTTGTTTTTCCCAATCATTGATGACAGACATTTCTACTTGGTTTGCTATAACTTCATACGAAGGCAATTTCAAGTAATTGACAACCGGCAGTCACCTATGCAATCGCCCTTCGAAAGAAGATATAAGAATGCACAAATCTTGGTATGACACTACAATTAAAATTTAAAATAGTCCAATTTTGGAATTCTAGTAGCACTAAAATACAGTACATAATGTTATTTTTAATGATGTATCAGGATGACTACATTCAACAATATATGAACGACGTAGACCCCGTTCTTGCTGAAAAGTATGGCGGTTTGGAAAAAATATGTTTGAAATTGCCATGGCAGGATTCCAAGAATTACACTGAATGCGGCATTTTTTGCATGAGACACATGGAGACGTATGAAGGTGAGGTGAAGGGTTGGAAAACTGGCTTTGGCGTTAAAAGAAATGTAAGGAACCAAATAAAGACATTGAGGATGGAATATTGTTGGCGTGTCATTGGCTCGGAGCTCAACAATGCCAGGAGCAAGGTCTACAATTCCTGCCGTAAATGGATAAGTCCATGAATTAGGAAATGTATACATATTGTGTAATTAAATTTTACAAAGAATTTTAGTTGACATGAGTACAATAATGTAGATGCAGACAGATTGGGTAATTAAACTATTCATATAATTTTAATGATTTATTGTTACATTAAAGAATATGTTGTGTAATTTAAATTCTCAAAAAATGTTACTTCACATCTTGACAATAATGAACATGTATACATGCAGATTGTTTTTTATGAAATTTGATTTTCAAATACTTGTTCATTTATGTGTTAAATGAATAAATTAAGTGAAAGAAACCTGAGGCGCATAAATATTCGCTTCAAATCCTTTTTCTTCATTTAATAAACTTTTATGAAATTTATATGTGAAGACTCGAATTTCATGAAAGAAATATGAAGAGAATAAATATTCGCCTCAAATACTGATTTTCTATGAAGCGAATACATAGTCTTCTCAAATAATTGGTCATGTAAAACCCCCAACCCAACCATGAGAAGCGGGATGACTTGTCATGTCATTACACTTACCCTGACATGTAAATACCAAATTCCACATAAATATCAATTTCATGAAAGAAATATGAGGAGAATAAATATTCGCCCCAGATACTTGGTGCGGTTGAAGCGAATACATATTTTCCTCATTTCTGTGTTTCATATTCTCAATTTGTAACTAATAGGATACTTAATAGTAGTCGACTGGGGGCGAATAAATATTCGATTGATTTAGTTGTTTTTATTTTTTTAGAAATGAATTAGTGTGGTCATTCATTTGGTATTGCATAAAACTTCGCATGCATACATTCGACCTTCTTCTTGGTTTCAAATCCAACATACATACAATACTATATACATATCAGATTTCACATGAAACTGGAATTCGATAGTTGAGATGACAAAAGAACAGTGAACGGAGTATTGGCGTCCATGCTGAAACTTTCGTCCCATTGTTGAGGAGTTGAGAACTGTGGAGTGGTCGTTGGCATTGCATTTGATGGCTGGAAAGGTATATGAAATTATTGAAAAGTATGTTAATAAATTAATAAGAATAACCCAATTATTAGTAAAGAAGTTAAGTCAGCATATTCATACCGGAATCTGTGATTGGCTAGTTATTCTTGTTGATTTTCTTTTTCTGGAGTTCTTCTCTAGTCCACCTTTCCTTCTCTTACCAGACCTTGTTGGCTTCTTAGTTTTCATTCCTTTCGCTTGAACAGGGGCACCCTCGGCAGAACGTGATACACCGGTTGGTGGAGTTTGCATATTTATACTCTCCTGTAATTTTTTATCCACAAACGTGCACTGGCTCAGCATGATTTCTTTGACATGCTTGTAAGTGTCATCTCTTTCGGCTGCCTTGGTAAATAAATGCATGGACAACCCACACAAATCTCTGTATCTTATGTTATGAAGCTCACTCGGATCAACATTAGTACTGTCCACAATTGGATCAGTTCCAAATATTCCATCTTTGATTGTTCTTGTCCACCTCTTCAATATCAACGCCGGAGGAATCTTCAACACGTCAATCGTTGTGAAAATCTTTAGGATGTGAGCACACAAAATCCCTCCAAATTCAAATTTACAGCAGCTACACTCGATATTCTTATCGTCATTCTTATGAACTGTAGTTGTATGAGAGCATCTCCTAGTGTGGGGTGTTACCTTGTATTTTCTGTGTGTGTCGACATCCTCTAACATTTCTACACCACAATCATGCGACATAAACCATTGTTGTTCAAAGCACTTAAAGACCTCTGGGGTGTAAACTTTGCAGGCATCCTTTAAGATCAAAACTGGATAGTTAAGACTTGGTTGGCTGGTAATTGATTTGAAATCATCCTTCAACACATCATATCTTCTTTCATCGATTAGTCTTTCAAAGTGTTTGAAAAATTCTAAAAACTTGTGTTTGTAGGAGCAGTACCTTTTCAACAAACTGTTCATACTCTCACTTCTTTGTGTTGTCGTCATATCAGCACAAAACATTTGTCGTCCATAGACTAATGCCCACTTTCGCCTGATGCTAAACATGCGTTTCAACCAGTCGTTGTTTTCAAGCCCGTAGTTTGTCAACATTTGATTCCAAGCTTCAACAAACTCTATCTCTTCTTAAAAATCATATATACACGAAGAAAAATCCTTAGAAAAATCTCTGAAATTATGGAACACCGAGCTAAGATGTATGGCTGCATTTTGAAATATGTGCCAAATACAGAGACGATGATTTGTTTCGGGCCATGTAGACGCCAAGGCCTTAGCCATGGCCGCGTCTTGATCTGTAAGAATGGTTTTTGGTTTTTTCCCACGCATAGCTTTGGTGAAAGTCTCAAACAACCAATCAAAAGTCATCGCAGTTTCATCGTATAATAGAGCTGCTCCAAAAATAATTGATTGTTTGTGATGATTGACACCTACAAAAAGCGCAACTGGACGACTTTCATTATTCTTCTTGTATGTGGTGTCAAAACTGACCACGTCTCCGAAGTATGAATAATCGGACCGCATGTTGGAATCACACCAAAAAATATTCGTTATCAAATCGTCCGCATCAAGTTGAAAAGTATTATAAAAACCAGGATCATTGGATTGTTTTTTCTGCAAATACTCTAATACACCCCCTGTTTCCCCAAAATTACACTCTCTGGTTCTTTTCGTGCGCAGGTAATTTTTGTAATCCTCAGGAAGAAAACCTAGATTCTCCCTTCCACCGATTTGTTTAGACATTAGAGCATGTGATGACTTAGGAGGAATTCCCACGTTAGTGGCCATCTCGATATGTAAGCCTGCAACTGCAGAAATATTCCTATGGCATCTATACAGGTGAGTTTTCTTTGGACTTGCAAGAGGATGACTATGATCACTAATAAAATTTACCACTTGGAACTTTCCATTGTCTGCCCTCTTTATCCTCAATTTCTCTTCACAACAGAACCTCGTCACAGAACGTCTACGTTTCACATAGACATCACGTTTGTCCTTTCCCCGTTCACCCTGTGCACTACAACAAAAAACTCTATCCAGTATTTTGCCCTCGTTGTCTACATGTTTTGAACTGCGCCTTATACCAAATCCTATTAGTTTAGCGTATGCTAAGTAGAATACGTAGCCTTCTTCTTCACTCTCAAATTCCCTACCTAAAAGTGGAATTAAGTTGGCTTCGATGTCCTCCAAAGGTTGGCCGTTTCCATCGAAATTCAATTGACGACGACAAGTAGCAGATTCGCTGTTCAATTTGAACACGTGGAAAATAAAGGTTCAACTAACCAGAACTTGTAGATTATTGTAAAATGAAAACAATATAAGCGAATAGAGCTTCACTTCAACATTAATAACATTGTAATATTAGGCGAATATAGTTTCGCTTTAACACTTATTATCAAAAAAGCTATTAGTGAAGAGATCTTCGCTTACATATGAACGAAAAAAATTAGAGAAGTTAAACCATGTTACCTTAAATCAATAATATCATTCTCGTTCATATCATTCTCGCTCATATGTGTTCCTTCCTGATAATCAACCAGAACAGAACATTTCATGTCGAGTATTCGAAAAACATAAAAAAGGTTGGGATGAAAAGTAAAGAAGGTATAGATGACATTCAAAAACATACCATTTTCTAATTTAGGAAGATGGATTGATATTATAATGCAGTCTCCGGCGAAGGAGAGGTCGATGGTAGACAATGGAGTATCACTCCGGCGAAGAAATGATCGTACAGGTGAGAGAGAGAACAGTACAAACTTTGTCTAGCTTAGCAGCATGGCTTGCTGCATGCAGCATTTAATGAAAAGGTGGCAGGTGTTAGGTGGCGGTGAGGTGACTTGTTAAAAAAATTATTTCATTTTAATAATTAAATGACTAAATTTATTATGAATTAATATTAATAAATCAATCAATCAATCAGTAAGCGAAGATTTCTTCACATTATTATTTTGACAATTGTTTTAGAAAGATTATTTTGACAGTTGTTTTAAAACATATTAATTATTTATCACATTAGGGGCGATTAACTTACATAGATGGCTATGTATTAATAAATGAATTTAAATTTATACTTCAAGTTATACATTATTTCTTCATGTTTCAAGATTTAGTTTAATATAAGGCCGGTGTTTTAAAAAAACACAATTCGAAGAACCAAAAAGAGAAATCTGAAATCAAATATGACATTAACAAATTGAAGAATGCAAAATATTCAAATATTCGGTAACAAATTCAACCAACCCATGTCTATTACAACAACAAAGGCTGCAAATCACAAGCAGCAATGGATTCTAGCAAGCTTGTGTGAGGAACACCAAACACATCCAAATATGTCTTCAAAGGATTCTCTGCCTCAAATACCCAAACAAGTTCATTAACATCGTGCCGAGACTTGTCGAATACAACTATAGTTTTGTCGTCCTCGGGCTCGACAAACGGATTCTCCATTTCTTTAGTTGTACCTCCTCCAGCAATTACAAACCCCATAAGATCCAGTTTGTAAGCCGGGATGAATTCCTCTACAAATATGAAGGTGTAACTGTCGAACAGTTTCGGCAGCTGAAAGAAAATACAAAACATTTTTAGTAATCATGGAGAATTGAATATCATATGGAGGAGTAGTAGGAATAAGACAAAACTTACATTGTTCAAATAACGCATTCTGCCAGCTCTTGGACCGCCCACAGTCCCATGATTATCTCGCTGCACCTCGTATGGTTCCTCGTCCACCTAACAGTTCAATCTGATTGATGATTTTATCCCTGTACAAAAGCAATAGGTGTTTTTAGTTTCATATATGTGAAAATGAATATTCAGTTAAGAGTAAAGGGTTAAGAATAACAGAGTCTCACAATCAATGGTAATGACCCAACTCCCGTTCAATATTGCCTTCAATACTTTGATAGTGCGACCGCATCCACCATTAGAATCGGTGGATGCTATGACGTGGGTCACATCGTCTCGCCACCTCATTGTCACCGTGGCACCACATGTGTTAGCATATTGTTGCATCAAGTGCTGTTTAAGAACAATCATAAATATTTCAGATAAACAGGATGAAAACTTAAACAATATGGAAAAAAAGGGAGATATGTCAAGAATAGTACTATCTCTTCACTTGTTAATTGATTTGGGCATAAAATCCAGTCTTTGCCAAAGTTTTGGACGGATGCTGTGGCGGTTGCCTGCACGTGCATGAAAAAAAACGGTCTTTGTTAGTATGTACTAGGGTTTCATGGAAATAATATCCCAAAACCTAACACTAGGTAAGTTTTCCTAAATCCGATGGATTTACATTGAAGGTGACATTTGGAGAGTAGGGTTTCCTAAAGATTAACGAGACAACAACATCACATAACAGAATCTAGTTTAGTAGTCCCATAATCCTAAATATGAAAAGTTACTATTCAAGAATACGTACCATTGTGTAGTCGTGAAGATGTTGATTCTGGTTTGGTCGACGGGTAGCCGGTTGCGAATCGCCGTGAAAGGAGGCAGGAAGAGAGAGAGAGATGAATCGGGCGGAAATGATTATAAAATAATCATATTAGGGGGTATATATATTCATGTAACCGGGACGAACATGTCTTCTTTCGAAAAGCGACTATTCATTCCATGTCACATGACACGGGGACCAGGGGCGAATAAGTGTTCTCTCGAGAAGCGACTATTCAATCCATTTTACATGGAACATGGTCTAGGCGAACAAATATTCTATTCCAGCAAAAAAATTTAAATAAAAAAAAATTAATGAATTAATTGAAGCGAATATTATATCGTTGCATGTCATTTTAAATTAATTGAATTAACATTTATTAATAAACGGAAATAAAAAAAACAAGAAAAAAACTAGCCAGTAATTGAGGCGAAGATTTATTCGGTTGCTGCATGTCATCTTCAATTAATTGAATTAATATTTAATAAACGGAAATATAAAATTCATGTCATTTTGGTTTTTACATAGACGGGTAAGTGTCTTTACATGGTAGGCAAGCGGTCTTCTCATGGGTGGGTATGGGGGTTTTACATGAGGTTTTTATTAAAATTAATTGAAGCAAATATATCTTCTCTTCTAAGGGTCTCCAGGCAAAAAAAAATTAAATAAAAAATTAAATGAAACTCCAGGCAAAAAAAATGAATGAATTAATTGAAGCGAATATTATATCGCTGCATTCGATTATCAATAATTAAATTAATATTTAATAAACTGAAATATAAAATCTCTGTCATTTTGGTCTTTACATGCACGGGTAAGTGTCTTTCCATGGCAGGCAGGCGGTCTTCTCATGGGTGGGTTGGGGGGTTTACATGATGTTTTTATTAAAATTAATTGAAGCAAATATATCTTCGCTCCAGAGGGTCTCGAGGCAAAAAAAATTAAATAACAAAATTAATTAAAATTAATTAAAAAAATATGAATTAATTGAATTAATATTTAATAAACGGAAATATAATTATTAAAATTAATTGAAGCAAATATATCTTCGCTCCTGAGGGTCTTCAAGCCAAAAAAATGAAATAAAAAATTAAATTAAATTCCTAGAAAAAAAATGAATGAATTAATTGAAGCGAATATTATATCGCTGCATGTGATTTGCAATAAATTAAATTAAATTAAATAAACGGAAATATAAAATGCCTGTCAATTTGGTCTTTACATAGACGTGTAAGTGTATTTTCATGAACGGCAGACGGTCTTCTCATGGGTGGGTATGGGGGTTTTACATGAGGGTCAGGGCAACGGGCGTGTAGATCTTCGCTCCCATCGCATCTCACCCTTCCCTCTGACACGGTGCCCATCAACTTAGATCTTCTGCTACCGATTGCCGTGTTCCCCTATGGCGGACCAATCAGATTGCAGCATTATTATTTTAATAATAAATCAATCTGGGGAGGAGACGGAGGGAGGGAGAATCCGGAATCCGAGTTTCGGCCCGGGTTCACACCAGACGCCGTTAACGGCAGCGCCTGTTAACGCCAGGAAATTATATAATATTCATATGATACCCAAATAACATATCTTCGCTCAGGACACCGTGTCAAAGGGAAGGGTGAGATGCGATGGGAGCGAAGATCTACACACCCGTTGCCCTGACCCTCATGTAAACCCCCCATACCCACAGGGGAACACGGCAATCGGTAGCAGAAGATTTGAGTTGAATATTTATAGCCAAATAATATAAAATGACGTGAAAGGGGATTAGACTTATAATTTAGTATCTACATTATAATTTCTCTTTCTTAATATTTATAATTTTTTTTTTCTTTTTTATTAATAATTTTTTTCTTTTATCTATTAATTTGAAAATATATGTTTATATATTTTGTTAGTTAATTTATTTATTTATAAATTTTGAAAAAAATTAATTAAATAAGAAAAATATATAAATAAATATGTTTAAAATATATATTATATTTTTTAGAATAATAACATTAAAATGAAT
>NW_025919367.1:0-25013 GCF_907164915.1 Impatiens glandulifera
CATTCCACCCAAAACCATGTGATTTTCCATAACCATCGTCATCTTACATCAATAACACAATTTCCAATAGCCCAATGGCTTCTTTTAGTTAGGTAATTTTCTGGTCAAATTAAACTTTTCTAATTTAGAACAGAAGTGCCAACCTCCCAATGTATTACTTAGAAACATATCAATATATGTAGTATCTAGAACTCGAGCTACCAACATAGTCAGGATATCACCAACCCTAGAAACATTAATTAAAGCACCTTAATCAAAAGAATAACTTCAAATTACAAATCTACAACTTCAAACGACCAACGACAGACAGAATCCCACACTGAATTAAGTCCAAGGGCAAAACATAATAGCTTTAGGTAACAGAAAAATAACGCACCTGCATCGAATTGCTTGAAATTGAAGGTTTTTCTGGCGCACCCATAGACGCCGCTAGTTCAAGAATTTGAATACACACTACAGGAGCGGCGGGAATTGAATTGATGATGTAGGGAAACGGATGCTGCAATAAATTAATTGAATGAAGAGGATATAGGGAAAATGGAAGAATACGGACAAATTGGAATATAGGTTCAGACTTATGAGCATCGGTTGGAAACCCTAAACCACCATTGACGTCCCAGTGAACCTGTGTGGTATCTCTTTCTCTCTCCTCCCTCTCTCTCTCTAGCTTTTATTCATTTCCTTTCCTTTCTTTTTCCTTTCTTCCGCGCAGTACCTGTTCCCCGTCGACCTTAAACACTAAAAGAGATAACTCGAAATTGGTCCTTGAATTTTTTATAATTTCAATATATATCCTTAAAACTCATATTATTGTTATTATAACCTTAAATATGTCAATTACTTAATATATATCCTAAAAACCTAAATATAAAACTAAATGTTAATAGATATGTATAAGAAATCTCTTAAACATAGTAATAAAACATAATTAAGGTAATATACAAGCAAAAAAATATATATAAAAAAGTTAACCTCAACCTAAGTTATAAAATATTCTCAAGATTAAGATTTTAACAAATAATAAATAAAAAACACATTAAAAATAATAAACACAAACTGAAAACATAATATAATATATCTCAGTGTCATAAAAAAATATATTATTTATGAATATTTTAAAATTTCAAATATTTTAACTAATAAATTGTAAAATATAATTAAATTTTATTTTTTTTATCATTACATTTAAATTTAGAGTAATCATTTGAGTACTATATTGTTTTTGCACACATAATTATATTAATTAAAGTATTAGTTTGTCATTTAAATAATTATATAATTAATTTTAATATTAAATTAAAATATTTAAGTACTATATTTTATTTTTAATAATAAAAAATTAGTTTAAAAAATATTGAAAATAAAATATTTCAAATTAAGATTTTAACAAATAATAAAATTATAATAATAATATATTTTAAACAAATAAATTAATTAAAATAATTTTAATTGTCTTAAATATAGCATTATATAATTTTAATTAATTAATTATATTTATAAAATATATAAAACATTTTAAGATACATACAAATTGGTATAAAAAAAATTTTAAAAATGTTTATTTGAAAACTATATACAATGTTTTATGATTGTTTTTTATAAATTGAAATTTTATTAATAATTTTTGTATTAATTATTTAATTTATTTATTTTGATATACATTTTATTTTTTTATAAAAAAGTATTAATAAATTATTTAATTATAATGACAAAGTTTTATTAAAAAAAAAAGTAATATAAAAAATATTTTAAAATATGGATATAAAAAAATGTTATTATATTAAATTATATTTTTTTAACTAATTAAATCAAATATTTAAAAATATAGTAAAATAGATTTTTTTTATTTAATTTTACATTTTTTTAAATATTTAAAATATTTATAAAATATACAAATTATTATTCTAAATATTATTTATTTAATCATATAAAATATTAAAATATTAGATTTTTTTATCCATTTTATATATTAATAAAATTAAATAAAAAAAAATATAAGTTTATATTAAATTCTCTAATTATACATTAACTTTTTAATAATAAATAAAATTATAATTAAAAATATTAATATAAAATTTATTTTTGTAATAATTATGAAAAAGATGAAATTCACATAAAAATAAGAAGAAGTTAAACGTTATATCATCATCAATACAAAATTTAAAAAACTAAGGAATTCTTTTTAAATAAAAAATAATAATTATAAATTGAAAAATATAAAATAAATTTAATTTTTAGTTTTTTTATATATATTTTGAAAATAATTAGTTGATATATTTTATAAATTGTTATTATAAATTAATAAAAAAAATATTTAATTTAAGTAAATAATAATTTTTAAAATAAAATTGATCATATTTAATTTAGTAAATATTAATTAATTAGTTATATAAATTAAATATATAAATATTATATATTACATAACAATTATATATAGAGATTATATGTTAAACAGTTAATCATAATTTTATTTTAGTTTTTATAAAAAAAAAATATTTTTTAAATATTTATTATTCTATTTTTTCTAAATAATTATTCATTATTTTTTGATTGAATATTTATTTAAATAAAATATATTCTAAATAAAATTATATATATATATATATATTAAATTGTTTAATCTTATTAAACTTTTAAACATAAAATAATCATTTAAAAATATTTTATTTGAATTATTATTAATTTTAATAAATATAAATAAAATTATTAAACTATTAAAAAAGTATATATTTATTTTAAAATTATTTTATTACTTTTTATTTTATAATAAAATAATAAATATAATTAAATGCATTGTTATGATATATTCTTAAAAGTTAGTAAATATAAATAAAATATTTTTCATATATAATATATAAGTAAAATTAGATATATTTAATGATTATATGATATTTTTTAGTTTATAAATTATAATATTTTAATGCAAAATAGGAATAACATGAATCAAGTTAACTATTTGCATAAACATGATACATGATTCTAAGTTAATATATTTTTATTTTTAAATATATATATATATATGTTTTATATGTTACATTTGTCTGGTTTTGAATGAGGTAATATAGTTTTGAATTTATTGTAAATTGAAATGGCATGTTACATCTGTCTGGTTTTTAGAAAAAAAAATTGAAGAATTTTTTTTATGTAAATAGATATATACTATGATCAATTAATTGAAGAATAGATTAATTTTTTAAATATCAGATCAAGATTTTTAATTTTAAAAGAAGAAATAGAACCATGCAAGTATTTGTTTGAGCACGAACACTGATCACAATTCATAACTACCCACTCTTTCTCCCTCTCCTTCTTCCTTGCTACTCCATTAATGGCGTATCTGAAGATTCTCTGGTACACAGTCTCTCGTTACTCAAGAAACCATTCTTCCCCACTTCCCAAATCAAGAAACCAAGCCTTCACCGGATCCTTTATCGTCATTGGATCATTCTGCCTCTCATATTTCTTCTTATCAGCTTCTATTTCTAACTCCCCACCAACACTAATCGCCGCCAGCTTTGCTTCCCGCCTCCTTTCTATCTCTTCCAGTTCCATCACTTCAACTTACAAACATTTCCCAGCAAACTATGCTTCTATTTCATCATCATCCCAATCAAGAGAAATAAAAACTCACTTAAACTCTTGCAACATCTTCCATGGAAAATGGGTTTTGGATAAAAGATCGAGACCTCATTACAAACCTGGTTCATGTCCTTACGTTGATAGTGCTTTCAACTGTTTCAAAAACGGCAGGACTGATTCTAATTACTTCCAGCTCCGGTGGAAGCCTCACGGTTGCAACATTCCCAGGTCGAATAATTACTTAATAGCTAACTAACTGTAACCCTTTTTGTAAATTGAAGATGATGGATGATACAATGCAGGTTTAATGGGACGAAAATGCTGGAATTGTTGAGAGGTAAAAGAGTGGTGTTTGTTGGAGATTCATTGAACAGAAACATGTGGCAATCACTTGTTTGTTCCTTGAGAAACTCCCTTGTTGACAAAAGCAGAGTTCTTGACGTTTCCGGCCGGCGAAGATTCAAGACCCAGGGTTTCTATTCCTTCAGATTCAAGGTACAATATTTTTCATAATACCAAGCTTATCATGAATTGATGTTGATATTTTCTTTTGTGAATGCCCAGGATTATAAGTGCTCAATTGATTTTATAAAATCGCCATTCTTGGTTCAAGAATGGAAAAATGCAGACAAGAAGGGGACGAGGAGAGAAACTCTAAGACTAGACTTGATTCAAGAATCTTCAACAACCCAGTACCATAATGCTGATATCCTCATCTTCAACACCGGCCATTGGTGGACTCACCATAAGACTAACAAAGGGTATTAATTAATCAGACTAGAGGTTGTATTTTAGCAGATCTTTGTAAATTGTATTAGTATATCTCCTCTCTCAGGAATAACTATTTCCAGGAAGGAAATCGGGTATACATAAGACTAGAGGTTGAAGAGGCCTATACAAGAGCATTGAAAACATGGGCAAAATGGGTTGATTCCAAAGTAAACTCCACAAAAACCCGTGTCTTCTTTCGAGGGTATTCGGCTTCACATTTCAGGTATTCATTCACTCATTATCCATCATCACCATCATGATCATCTTCGATTTTCTGATTATATCTGCATTTGTTGTTAAGAGGAGGGCAATGGAATTCTGGGGGAAGTTGTGATGGGGAAACAGAGCCGATATGGAACGACAGCTTCCTTGGGCCGTATCCATGGATGATGAATGTTCTAGAATCAGTGATGTCGGGCATGAAGACGCCGGTTTCTTACTTGAATATAACTAGAATGACTGATTACAGAAAAGACGGTCATCCTTCTATATTCCGGCAGTCGGAGGTGAGGAGTGGCCGCCGGCCGATCATCCAGGATTGCAGTCATTGGTGCCTTCCTGGTGTTCCAGATTCTTGGAACGAACTTCTTTATGTTTCTCTTCTTATGTCTCATCATCTATAATTAATGTAAGGAGAGAAGCATTTAGAGTGTTGTTTCCTTTTTTATTTCTGATTTGGATTTAACAAAGTTATTATTATTTATTTATTTATTTAATTGCAGATTATATTAATATATTTATTGTAAAAAACAAATACTACTACAAAAAAAATTTTATGTTATTGTTACCTCACATTTTTTTTATTAAATCTTGCTTAATTTTTTTTGAAAAATGATTAGGTAAAAGAATTTGGTAAGGGAATTTGGTGAGGAAATGATTTGTCATTATCAAATAATTTCTCTCTTTTCTCTCTTTCCTCCCACTTTTACATTTTCCAACCAACCAAGTTGATGCCAAATAATTTCTCTTTTTTCTCCCACTTTTACATTTTTCAACCAACCAAGGTGATGCCATGTCATTCCCTCACCAAATTTTCTCTCTCTATCACTCCTCATATTTTTTTTTGTTTATAGTGTTTGATAAAATTAAAAATTAAGATTTAAAGTCATGTAAAAATAGAATTATCTAAAGTTGTATAATTTTAGTAATCAATATTTGAAGATAAATAATTCGGAGAAGGGAATTTTAGAGAGATGATATGGACGCACAATTGAAAAATTAACAATTTTTCTCTCTCTTATCTCCTAACACTTTATCACAGGTTATTCCTCTCTCAAATTACCTCCTCTATTACTTTTCATATTTAAATTAGATTAATAATATCCAATATATATATATATATTATATTCTTATATATT
The DNA here is from genome assembly GCF_907164915.1 of Impatiens glandulifera. NCBI lineage: Eukaryota > Viridiplantae > Streptophyta > Magnoliopsida > Ericales > Balsaminaceae > Impatiens > Impatiens glandulifera. The sequence goes on from NW_025919367.1 coordinate 5,709, forward strand.
AATCATATTAGTTAAAACTAAATATATTATTAAATAAATGCTAATAGGGATGAAATGTAAATTTTTAAAAGAAAAGAAAAAAAATGAGATTACATTTATGCTTCTCCCTTTTTCCCTCTAACATAGGAAAAAAATAAAAATATAAAAAGGAAGAGTAAATTTTTTTTTTTACTTTTTAGTTAATTAGATTGCGCTTTCCTTCACTCATTTTGTCTTTTAAATTTCCTCCCCCAATCATTTCATTTTTTTAAATAATGTTTAAAATTAATATATTTTTTAAATAGTTTATTTAATTAAAAAAAAGGTTTAAACACAACGATAAAAACATAATATAAAAAAGTTATGTACAAATTAAATAAATATTAGAATAATTAATTCACTCGAAGATCTTCAAGCAGCACAATAAGATCTTCACACGAATCCATAGATTTTCGGATCTAATCTCCGACATCGTCATGATAATGACATTGTGATTAACGACATATTTTTATTGTTAAAAGTTCTCCGATTTCTTTCCAACCAGATAGTCCACCAGAAAATTATAAGGATATAGACCCATCTTCTAAGTCTCGCATTTTTAGTCGCCCCAATCCATGCTTCCCAATAGCCATTAAACAATTTTCGACATAACCCATTATATTTCAGTCAAATTCCACAAAAGACTACATATACTTGCAATAACATGACAATGTATAAGTAGACGAGAAATTGTCTCAGCCTCTTTGTAACACATACAACAACGACTCATAATAATCATGTTATTTTTCATACATCTATCGTTAGTGATAATTCCGTTGAGAATAATACTCTAACCAAAAAATGAGATCTTGGTAGGCATCTTAGACTCCCATAAATTTTCCCAACAAAGATTAATCGGACTAACTTTATTGAACAAAGTATAACAATGTCCCACATGAAAATTATTCAGATCACGTCACCATATAGAATCTCGAGAAGACGTGCTTAACTCATTATTTCTAACCATGAATAAAAGTCTATCATTGAACATGTTTTCTTCACTGTACAATCTTCTTTTATACCTGATACGGTTATAAAAACGACTAGACCGAATGTCAAACATATCTTTGACCGAAACATCTCTACAAATAGAATTAGAAGCAATATTGGGGAAAATATTCACCACACCAAGTGTCATCCCAAACACTAATCGAACTTTCATCACCCATAATAAAAATTGAATGCTCCCGATAAATATTCCACATGACATAAATATTACTCCAAATGTTGCATCCCACGGGTCTATAAGAATTCTTGGTGAATCAACCAAACTTTCCTGACCATATTTACATTTAATCAATTTGACATAAATACTCTTTTGCTCAGATGCAAATCTATTGTACCATTTGGATAATAATGTTTTATTAAAAAAAATAAGATTGCAGATTCTTAACCCCTGCTCTTTTATTAATTTAACCTTATCACAACTCACTAAATGAAAAATTAGACGATCTCCATAAGAATTTACATATGATTCTCTTTATCTTCACGACCACACACTTTGGGAGGACAAATAAAGACATTATATAAATTGATATTGAAGAAAGAACGTTCTTGATAAGGACTAAGAGACCTCCCTTAGAAATCATCTTACTTGTCCAAATGAGAAGCTTCCTCTCCATTTTACCGATGATCGAGTCCCAAGAAGCTTTGGAGCTAGATTTAGCTCCTAGAGGGAGCTCGGGATACGTAGACGAAAAAATTCAATTTTAATACTAGAATACATGTCAATCTAATCTTTCTCTTAAATGAAACTGAATTATAGAAGAAAATATCAGACTTACCCAAATTAACACGCAGTCTCAAACACACTCCAAATAAGTAGAGAATATCATGAAGGTGCTTGACATTTCTCTTAGTAGCATGAATCATGTAAAGAGTGTCATCTATAAATAATAAATGAGACATAGAGAATGAAGATCGTCTTGAACCACACTCCACCCCACAAACAAACCCGCATTTCGGCAAAACAATATCATTATAGAAAGGCTTCCATAACAATAACAAATAAGAAAGGGGAAAGAGGTTCCCCTTGTCTTAAACCCCTTGAACTCTTAAAGAAACCATGAGAGCTCCCATTCATAATAACAGAGAATTTTGTCGTCGATATGTAAAATTTAATCCATCTGATCCATTTCTCTCCCATACTCATTCTACCCATAATATAAAAAAAGAACTCCCAATTAACATGCTCATATGCTTTTTCGATATCGAGATTGACAAAAGCACATTTATCACCTATAAAGTTAGCCGAATTAATACACTCATTAGCGTTAATGTCGCATCGAAAATTTGACGGCATTTGATGAAAGCCATCTGATTGCCAAAGATAACCGTACCCAAAACTCCACGCATTCTGTTTGCAAAACATTTCGAGACTATCTTGTAAAATGATATAACCAAACTAATGGGTCGGAAATTCTTCACGTCGATAGTTCTGACTACCTTACGAATTAAGACAATCAACGTAGAATTCCAACTTTTTTCAAAAGATGAAAATTGATAGAAATGATTCATAGCCGCCATGATATCAGCCTAAAGGAACTCCCAAGCCTTTTTAAAAAATCCCAAAGTAAAACCGTCACTCCCGAGGGACTTATCACTACCACAATCCATTATTGCCGCATCCACCTCCTCGATAGAGAAAGAAGCTTCCAACATGCATTTCTCATTTTCATTTATAGATGCAAAACTGATGTCATTTTAAGTATAGTTGGTTCGTTCTCATACTACACGACACCAACAATGGATATCGAGTTAATAACGTTATTTCTTGCCTTTAGAGATACCTTGAAATACTTAGTTATTTTATCACCTCCTGCAACCAAATCGCTATATTGCGTTGTCTTGCCCCCAATTTCTTTCTCTTTACATAGTTCAAGCAACTTACTCACTAGATGAATTCGTGTATAAATTTCTGTAATAGAGATATCACGAATTTCCTCAGCACCATCAATTGTTAAAATTTCACGACTTAAAACCTCAACCTTGGAGCAAAACAATGCACGATCCCCCACAAATCAACTTTTAAGTAACTTCTGTAAATTTTTAAGCTTAATAAATAGTCTAGATGATGGGGAACCAAACACCACCTCACTCACCCACCACCCTTTCACCTTCGAGATAAAACCATCTCTAGTCAACCACTTGTTCTCGAATCTAAAAGGCTGACTAGTTGGAACCACCTCCCTCCGCTCAATAAGGATAGGAGGATGATTAGAACAACTCCACGGTAAGACCTTCTGAAATATATTAGATACACCATAGAAAATCGAGTTACTCACAAAAAATCTATCAATATAGGATTGCACACTCCCACTCTATTACCTCTTCTAAATGTTAATTGCCCTTCTTCCAAAGGCAAGTCAACGAGCTCCAAATTTTCAATCGTCTCAAAAAACTCACGCATATACCTTATGAATCTACGTGCTTTTTTCTGGGTAGAAACCCAACTTCATTCATATCCCGCAAAAATTTGAAATTAGTCTAGTAAAGTTCCAAATTTAATTTTATTTTAAAGATAAAAAATTTAAGAATTCTTTAATTTAAAGCTAAAAATACAACAATTAAAAGTGTACTAATAATAATAAATAATAAAAATATAATATTAATTAGGGTGTAAGCAAGTTCTCCTCATCTATTTGCATTATACATATATTTGCATTATACATATGCAAAAACTCGAACTCTTTATAAGTACCAAAGTTGATATACAAATTAATTTCAATAGGTAAATCACATATAAAATTTAAGTGTAAAATATCTTTGACTAAAATATTAATATTTTAAATGAAATAACAAATTCAATGTTATTTCAATAATTTTGATCATTTTAAGGTTAGGTAAAAAAACAATTTAAATAAAATATATAAATAGTATTAATATAATATATATATATATATTAAAATAGAATAAAATGTATATTTTGATATTTTGAAATTATTTAGCTAATAGATGTGGTGAGTAGAAAATAAAAACGGATAGAAAATTATTAAAAATAATTTCATTTATTCTCTCAACTAATTAAAGTTATTTACGGTGTTAATTTATTTATTTTATTAAATATATAAAATTAAATATGATCAATAAAAATTAAATAATATTAAATATAAAAAAAATTAAATATGATTAATATAAAATAGAAAAAAGACTGTTAAATATAAATATATAAAAGTTAACCCATTATATATTGAAAGGCAAAATGAAACAAGTATATAAAGTTTTTATAATTCACAATCATATGATTAAATCGGGTAATATATGGTGTGTTTGATATACGGTATAAGGGGTATAACATTATTGATATAATATAAACTATATGAATAGTGTTTTAATAGGGTGTTTTTTTTGTTAGGATTTCATTATTAGTATAAATTATATTTTTATACCTTATATTTGGTATAAAATTGTAACTAGTCCTCTTAGATACAACATTTTTCTTATATCACTTAATTTTTAATTTTTCATTATAATTTTTATTAATATTATATTTAACTTATTATTATATAATATATTTTATTTAGTTTTAATATTATTATTATATTTAATTAATTTTAATATAGATTTTTAAATAGTTCAATATTTTATTTAAAAAATATTTATTTATTTTTATAATGATAATTTTATTAATTATTAATTTATATATTTACTTATATTATAAATAATAATTTTATTTTATTACAATTATTAATAATATTTAAATTAAATAAACTTAATTTATGCGTTTATATTATAATTAATTTTTTTTATATATTAATTAAATTTACATTAATTATTAGATAATAGTATAATAATTTATAATAATAAACAATATTATTTATAATATAAATAAATATAAAATAATAATAATAATAAAAATTTTAAATTAATATCTATACAACTTATACTACATTCTTATACTATATATACCAAACACAAAATTATAAATCTTATACAACTTATACCATTTCTTATAATTCATACCAAACATCAATAACCTATACAATTTATACTACCCTATATTATTTATATCTCGTTATAATTTATACTTCTATATAACTCATACTTTATATAATTTGTAACACAACTAATATCTAAATAAGATTTATTCCTAGTTATTAAGATTTATTCCTAGTTATTATTCAAAATTTTAAGGAAGTCAATCAAACAACATATAATGAAATGGGTAGGAGGATGTTCCTAATATAACGGGCCTTATATTCTTGTTGAAAATATAAACTGGTCTATCAACTATTTAAAGATACAAAAAGAGTAATAAATTATCATCCCGCGACCGAGAAGAATCGAGCTTCTCCTGTTACCATACCATGTCGACATCTTAACTCCTCTTTCCTATCTTGAAGAAGAAGTTTGGACGACGTCTCTCTCCCCTACTTCACTCGGAATCCAGCTTCCGATTTGATATACATTACGATTTGCTTGCAACATCATCGGGACAGAAAAGTCGCCGTAAGAATGAGGCCGCCGCCGGAGAAGCCGATCAACGTGAATGCCATCACCAAGAAGATTGATGTCGACAATCGAATTCCTATTCGAAATTATTACCGAATCGCCGATAATCTCCTCAAACAGGTATTCACTGTTTTAATTCAATTGTTCCATGTTTCCTCTGCGATTCATCAATTTGTTAACCGCGCTATTGATTTTACTTACCTAATCATCATTATTTCCTTGTTATATTTGGATAGTTGTCTGACTTGATCTTCATAAGACAATGCAGCTGACAGTAATGATCGTTTAGATTTTAACACTTGAGTAGGTTCCGGTGTATTAGGGTTGGTTATTAGGTCAATTTGATGAGCCATGGTTAATTATCTTAAGTAGGATAAGATACGTGAAAACTGCTGCTATTGGTTGATGAAGTGAAAGAACCTTCCACTGTTCCACATATCTGCATTTCATATGCTATTTTTTTCCTTGGAATTCCACTTAACTATAATAGTGAATTTGAATCAAATTTGATATGAAGATCTTTAAGGGTTGATGAGAATGCCAAACTATAATAGAGCCCCCTTAGGGGGGGGGGGGGGGGGGGGGGGGGGGGGGGGGGGGGGGGGGGGGGGGCTTCAATGAAATACTGTAACTGTTAGAACTTTGTAAGGTGTTCTGTGCTGAATTTGTGAATTTAAATTCTGGTATTCCATATTTTCAGCTGATACCGAACTGTATTTATTATGCTAATCAAGTCGGTAGTACACTAATTACATATATATCAGGCAGTTTTGTCTTGCCAATTATACTCCTTATATACTCTATGAGACTTTTTGATATTCTTTCTTCTATAACTTTGTGGTATTCAGGCTAGTATTTACCGGGAGGAGAAGAACATTGTAGATTTGTATGTCATACTTCTCAGATATGTAAGGTGAAGAAAACATCACAAACACTTCTATTAATTATTAAGCATGCTACTGGTGAATGTGTACTTGAATGTGACTGATTATTTGTGTTGTTCAGTTTGGTGACTGAAACTATTCCATTGCATCGAGATTATCAAACATTGTTTACGAAAGATAGAACATTTAACAAAAAGGTGAGTTGGGCCTACTTAATTAAGGTTCTTAAGTTTCTACATGTGATTATAACCAATTATAATTGATCTAATTTCGGGTAATTTCCCAGAAAGCATTTGCTGTAATGGATGAGTTAGAGTCTTTGAAGCCAAAATTTCAACGTCTAATGAATGAGCCGAATAAAGCTCATGATAGAGATGTCCAATATCGAGTTGGAGCACCAGCAAGAAAATTATCTCCTTCAGAGACATCTATTAGATGCCACCAGTCTGGTCATAAACAAGTAAAAATCCTGCAGTTGTTTAAAATTTATATAGATCGATGGCCTATTTTTTATAGAATTTCATGTTTTGGGTGCTTATCAGTTTCCTTTTCCTAATTGTTTTTTAACATTTCCCAATCTTGGTGGACTGGAATGGTTATTAACTTTTCTGCATCTAGTGTTCTTTATTTTGACCCATCTTCCATCTTCAGTTGCAGTCTGGACAAATAACACCATCCTTACATAAGCAGAATACAGGTCAAACTCAAGTTTTACAACCCAGTACACTCGACATCCAATTTCAGAAGCTGTGAGTAATCCGTTGTTTCATCTTTTTGTAAGAATACAGTAGTTGTATATTTATTTAGTCTTTGTTTGAAGCTTGTTTTCAGAAAGGTGCACCTAATAGATTTCTTTATTAACTTGAAATGTCGCATTCTTTCCACGTCTCTAAGCTAGTTTAAAAGTTTGAATCTGGATTATACACTACCAGACCATCCTTCTTCAAGCCTTTTTTTGGGGGTATGATTGATTTCATATCTTCTGCCATAAGTGTTCTTATGTCAATGAAATAGATATTCTAGTGACTTATTTTTGTAGTTTGGTCCTCCCTGGAACATTAATCTGCATAATGAAGACAATTGCCAAACTTTATGAGTTAGACAACATTGTGCATTTTTCTGTTGCTAAACGTTAAACCAGATTTAGATATAGGTGAAAGGGTCCGTTTTCCTTAACAAGGTAATAATTTCTATTTGCATAGAAAAATAATTTGAGTCTACTCTTAGTCATTCATGCCCCGGGGAAAATCAATACGAAAAAAGAAAAAGAAAATCAACACGAGACCCAAAAAAATAGTTGGAAGAGCTCGTGTCATCTAACATGTTTGTTCCATTTTTATGGGGGGGGGGGAAATTTTGGTCTCTCTGCTTGAGGTACAAAAAGCAGTTAGTTCATGTTGTTGATGAAAAGCCATGAAAGAAATGGCATCTGATACTACTCAGTGCTCAAAAGATCACATCTGATTGCTGATAACAACTCAAAACATGCAGGTCTATCAATATGCCAAAGCAAGAAACATTGTCCAGACATTCATTCTTAGGCCCCAATGGTTTTAGAGGTCAGTGGCTTGCACCAAGACCAGAGATAAAGGTGAGATGTGCTATTTTTTATTTCGAATTCAATTCTAAAATCTCATTATTGACTATTAGCACTTCTTCATTGCAGGTTCAATATCCAAGCTATTCAGACTTCGCTTCAAGTGACAATTTAGGGTAAGTTAGTCTCTTGACTTATATTTATTTTTCTTAACTGGTTTACATAGTAGGAAAGACTGTCTTTATGCTATGTTTCTCTCCCAAATCTTTGCTTGATTTGTTTTCTGCTCCCAATTATTTGCTGTTATTGAATTTTTAACATTGTTTTGTTGATTGCGTTATAGCTTGATCCAGACTGAAGAATATGAAATTGCAGCAGCGAAAGACAACATCTCAAAGTTGGATTTATCTCCTATGGAATCTGTTCTTTCTTTGGATGATGGCGAATGGCACAAACCTTCCTCAGTGAATATTGAAGCAAACAATGGTCATCTACCACTTGGAATCATAAGGCAACCTTCTCCTCCCCCTGTCCTTGCTCAGGTTCAACCTGAGTATCATCCAATTTCTCCTTCTAGAGTGGCAGATCCAAGGCCTGGACCAGCAAAAGCACACCAGGATGGAATGGCTAGCTCTAGCTCTAACTCATACCAGAACTTGCACATAGTATGTATTGTGTTTTTTTGGGACAAGACATTGCCTTTTTTTATAAAATAAATTCCATGTGGTACTTATATAAAATAAAATTATACTCAACAAGCATACTATCACAAAAGTAAACTATATGACTTTACATCAAAAGATAGACTAGAACAACATAAAAAAGCTAGCACTAATATCAAAATAATGGATATGACACGAGCCTATATGGAAACTAGAATTTTGTCACAATCATAATTAGATTGAAAAATCGCTAAAGTTATAATTGAAATTGATATTTGTTTTTAAAAAGGAATTTGAAATTGCTTATTGTTTTGTCTGGTATAACAATTTGTGTGGATTATGATCCAAATTATAGTGTAATTCTTCTTGCTTTATACATGGATTTATTCTAGATCATGTTCAGATTATTTTTGAAATTTTAGACAAACATAACAAATATAGTTTTTTCAGAGCATGATCAACATGAAAAGAGTTGTTAACAAAACAACCCACTAATTGACATTAATGTTGCAGCCTGTAAAAATGATGGATGATTTCTTAAGGCTGGCAAGACAAAATACTGAAAAGAACCTAGAAACATGTGGTGTTCTTGCAGGGTCTCTGGTAAGTTGCATAAGTACCAAGGGGAAGTTTCAGATATCTACTTTGAGTTCTTTCTTAACCATGATTTCTCACCCTTTTTTTTTCTTGGTGTAGAAAAATAGGGTGTTCCATATCACTACCCTTATTATTCCAAAGCAAGAATCCACTTCAGATTCAGTAAGATTCTAACTTTTGAGGATTATTCAAGTCTTTTATCATCCAACTCACAATTTTTTATTTGAGATATTTCATTTGTCTTTGTTCTCATACTCGGTTCTTCAACTAATTGAGAATGTGATATCTTAAAATTTGAAATTCTGTTTAGCTGGATATTGTGTTTTTATGGTCTATACTGCCTATGATATTTGGAAGACAGTTTAGCTCCTTTGATACCAAAGAAAATAGAGAAAATAGAATCAAATTAGTTCACTATGCTAAGTTCTTCTTTACTGTCTTATTGCTAATAAATATGATGGATGATCTTCTTGAAGTGATTAATGTTTCAAATCTCTGCTTCTATTTTAAAAACTTTATATCATCATTCACGGATGATTAATTATGGTCTCGATTTCCAGTGCCAGACGTTGAATGAAGAGGATATTTTTGACGTTCAAGATAAACTTTCACTCTTTCCACTTGGATGGATTCATGTAAGTTGTACAGGTCACTGGAAAAAATTCTGCTATTTGCTTTCTTGAACAAACTTGCACCTTTTATTATGGATACTTTGTTTCAGTTGATGATTAAGCAGCAAATTGTCTGCTATTTTTTCTCATCAAAATTGTACCCTTTTAGTACGGAATATTGTCTCAGTTGATGATTAGGCAGACAGTAAATGTATATTTCTACTTTTTTCCTTTCTCTCCAGCATAGGAAGAGCTGTAACAGTAGTAGGGATATATTAGTAAATACTTGAAGGGGTCATATTGTAATTAGTAAAAGGTGGTTAATATGAATAGTAGTGTTATTGTATTATCTGGCTTCCTCATCTAAAAGGCTTAAATCATTCATTGTCATTTACATTTCTTCTCTACACATCCTAAATCTGTAGGCTGATTCTTTACAGAGGCAGGTTCCAAGTGGAACAATTGGCCACCATTAGGCATATGCTGCCCTGTCATTATGCCTTGTTTGATGTAGGGTTATTTGAATAACCAAGTGGTTATTTCCAAATAACCATATTGGATGTAGGCTATTGAAAATTAGGTTATTTGGGTAAAAAGACATTAGGGGTATAAATATGTAATGGAAGAAATGATCTATTTTTTAAATAGAGGTTATGTTGGTTGATGATTTGAATGATGTGATTAATGAGTAGATTGTTGATTAGATAGTGGGTTATTTGAAATTTATCTCAAATAACCCACATCAAACCAAGCTAAGCTTAACAAATACATACTTTTCTTGGTATCGATCTTTTCATTGCCCGAGTTAAAAATACAGTATTATTTTTGTCCTTTCATGCTAATACTACATCCCAGTCCCAATGTGTCTACTCTGTTGGTTTTCTTCTTCATATGATTGATTAATCTTATGTGGGAATTGCATGCACATTGATTGCAGACTCATCCAACGCAAACCTGTTTTATGTCCTCGGTTGATCTCCACACTCATTACTCGTACCAGGTAATACAGTAATCTTCTATAGATGCCACTTGGTTGCCTTTATTTCTATGATGAACAGATAGGTATTCATAAAAAATGAATTAAGTAGTAGCATAGGATATGTCTGTTCCTTAAATGAGAAGTCATATCTTTGTATTGGTTTGTTCTTGCTGATATATGATCTTCAAAATCCTCAGTGTGAGATTTTGGGAACTATTCTGAGATAAATACTAATTTAGGCCTTCGAAAAAATCTGTGATTATTCCGAAAGTATCTGTTTTTATTAGAAAAGTATTATTTAGTGTGAAAAGTGATTTATTTGGGTCAACTGACCAAAATATCCTTACTATTTAATATTTTAAAATATTATTTTGGTTGATGATGTAATGGAGGAAAAGATTGATGATGGGACAATGGTTTTTTGTTTGGACTAAATATACAAAAATAAAATTAAAAAAATCATCACTTAGAGCTCGATTTGATCTTGAATTTTTTCTGTCACATTTTCTTTATATACAACGATCTAATTCACTAACTAAACTACTAAAATACTCCTACTTTACTTTATAAATTTTAACCGATGCTGAAAACAACAACCTAAGAAATTCTTCTTTCATGTTCCATAGATAATGTTGCCAGAAGCAATTGCAATTGTAATGGCCCCAACTGACACATCGAGGTATCATTTACTGACTTTTTCCATCTTCTTTTAACTTTGAATTTTTCACTCTCATGTTCTTCGACTGTTATCATGCTTCAGTCCTCATGGTATCTTTCACTTGTCTGATCCTGGTGGCGTTTCTGCAATTCGAAACTGTCAACAACGCGGATTTCATCCTCACGAGGAGTTAGACGATGGAAGTCCAATTTACGAGCACTGTTCTCATGTATTTATCAACGAGAATATGAGATTCGACGTTATTGATCTCAGGCGAGATTAGGGTTTGAATTGTCTTGTGAAGTAATTTGTCAGATTTTATCTATTTGCTTCTGTAAATTATTTACAGATATCTTTTTAAGTACTGAATGAGATGAGAGTATGTAAAATGATATAGCTTCATATATCTTCCACTATAAAATTAACTTTCACAGTTTTGGTCTTTTACCCCTTCTTCCTTTGTATGGTTTAAGTAGTAAATAAAGAACACAAAAGAAAAAAAATATTAATATTGAATTCGAATTTAGATAACCACTATGATTTAAAATTTTAATTAATTTGGAAGATTAATTTACAAGTTTTATAAACTTTTTAAGAAGCTTAGTTTTGTATACAGGGAGAATAAATTTGGGAGAGAGAATGAGTAAGATATGTATCACTTAAAAATGATAAAAGGTTAGAAAATAAAGAAAAATGCTTAATTTTTAAACGAATCATATTGTGTCACGTTCATTTCCTTTCTCAAATTTCCTCCTAAACTATTTCTTTTAAAATAAAAATAAATGACATTTTTAATGCATATTTTCTAATTTAATACAATGTAAAAATAAACTTTAAAAAATGTCATTGTAAAACTAACTATTATGTCAATTTATAATTATCACTTTACTATTAATCTACTTATCATTCTAGTAATTTTTTTAAATATTGTTGTGTATTGATATAATTATATAAATATTGTTACTAAAAAGTAGTATAATATTTTTTTCTAGAAAAAATATAGTATATAATCTTATATGTAATAATATAGAAAATTGTGTGATTTTTATATATAATTAATTATATCAGGAATATATACACACATAAATATAGGTTCTGATATATTATATCAGATTTGAAGAATATGCAGTGTTATCTACAAATATTTACAAAAATTCAAACTCATAATCTTACCGTTACTATTAGAAAATGCTAAAATAATAAGGAAGCAATAAAATAGATTTTTCTGGAAAAAAATAAATAAATTCAGAAACACTGTATTTCAGTGAAAATTTTTCAAAAGTGGTTACTGCATGATTTGTATTAGAACTGTCACCCAAATTGACCCACAAATCCAAAACATATTGTAAGCTAGAAAGATTCAAACTTGATAAAAACATAACATAATTAATTGGGGTCTCTAATTTTTTTGTGCCAAATCCAATGAAACCGCAAATGAACAAATTTGATAACATTAAGTGTCTGGCTATTTAGAGCTTGCAAAGATCAGCAATGACTTCTTCCATTAACTCGTCAAGAATTTGGTCTTGAATCTCCAAACCAGTTTCAAATCCTTCGACTTCAAAATCGAGCCATTTTCCATGTTGGCTACTCATGTCTCTATCCACTAAATCATCCACCATAGTATCTCCTCCTCCCATCTCTCCCCAAGCCGAGATCTCCTTATAGACTTCTTCAGCTAACCGATCTTTTCTTCTTATAGTTGACACCCCTTTCTCAAATGCTTTACAACTCCCAGCCGTGTAGTTCCTGCATCTCAACTCCAGCGATTCACTAACGCAATCAAACAGAATGTTTCTCTTTAACTTACACGTCTCTCCATTATGGATGATGCTTCCAGAATCATCTATTTCACTTTCAACTCGATCGAAAACCTGGGGATTCATCATTTCTTCGGATTGGCCTAATGCATAGTCATCGAACATCAGCTCCACGTCAGTCAGTATCTCCTTGACATATTCGAGTTTCCATTCATTTGTCGAATACAAATCTAGTTCTTGGTTCTTGGTCAAGGCTGTAGAAATTGAAGAAGCTGAATCTGATAAATCTACATTGGTCTCCATGGAATTGAACTTGAAGGATTTTACGTCAACAACTTGCTGAGCTTGAACAGAGGAAGAAGAGCATAGCCTGCTACCTGTATACATGATCACTCCAATAAATCAAATCATCAACTAAAATATCCTTTTTTTTACCTACAATTCAGAGGGCATATACAATACACACAAAAACACCTATTATATCATATAATTTTATGTGAATCCAAGACTTACTTTCAATACTGTTGCTATCTGCACTTTCAGAGGAATGGTCAAACACCGAGATTGGACTCGAGAAGCGTTGTAAAAACTGTTTGGTGTTTCTGCTCGATAGGTCCATCTTCTCTCCATCCTGCAAGTATATGAGAGATCACAGTTATGTATGTTTCATGGAACTAGTCATTTTAAAAAATCCAATCTTTGAAATGGGCTTTGTTTTCTAAAAATATCAAGTGAATCTGGGAAAAGATTACCAGAGTCTCTGGATCTGTGGAAGAAAACTCAGAAAACGTTTTCATACTGACTGAATCTTTGGAAACAGAAGCAGAGAAACTGTTTGATCCAGCCATATTGCATGATGATGAAGAAGATTCTGCTCCATTAGTTAATTCCCTAAGCTTCTGCTCCAACAAAGCACTTAAAGCATCACCTCCAATCACATTATTGTACTCCAATAAATTCATCTTCTTTCCTCTATTACTATTATTATGTTCAGTAATAAAATCATCACTTTTCTCTAATGCCATCATCTGCCTTTGAAAACTTTCATTCTTCTCTGATCTCGTCATCGGAGCTGTGAATGTAAAAGACACAATATCAACTCCCTTCTGCCTGTCTGTCAATGAATCTGATGGAACAGGCGTCTCATTCTTATCTATCACCCGTTTCTTCCTTGAAACTGTTTTTGTAGTTGAAAATGAGACATCTTGTTTCCCATTCGATCCACTGTCTTGGTCATACTTCCTCGAACCGATTTTTGAGTTCCCAGAAGGTCTACTATTGTTTTGTGTCTTATCCCGTTTTAATGAAGAATCTCCCTGTAATGTTCTCCTACCCTGCGATTTAGCAAGAGACGGCTTTAAGGCTGATTGGTTCTCTCTATTATCAGTTGGGCAGTTCTGTTTCTGATTGTTCGGCCTAAGGACATTGGAAGAATTATTTCCACATGGTTTCTTCTGGGAAGAATGATTCGGTTGGGTTTTGAGTGTCCGGTTCGAAGTTGAATCTTTCTGACCAAACGCGTTTTTGCTAGTATTTTGATTCAATCCTTCTCTTCTTTGAACGTTGACTTTCGCTTGAAGAGCAAGTGAAATAGTCTTTGCTTTCTTCTGCACATCTGTCAAATCATCTGAATCTGCTTTAACATTAGAGGTTTGTCCTTTGCTGGCTACTGACACTTTAGAGCTAGATGCTTTCTCCTTCAAATCCTTTGTTTTTAGAGGAATCGAAGGTGGAGTCCCAAGTGAAGGAAGTTTACCCTTTTTAGAATTGGACTGCAATAATGCTGGTTCAATAATTTTCGAGGCTGCTTCCATTATATCAGCAGCTTCCTTATAAGATGGAACAAAACCGGGGCGTTTAACGGGTGATAAGAGTTTATGGTGAGTGATTGGGATCGATTTGGCTGATCTTGGAGGCAGGATTTCAGTTTGGAACTTCTCAATAGGCTTATTTATGGTTTTCTGATGCAGCTTCACTAAATCATCCAATTTTTCGCTTTGATATTCATTGTCTCTCCCTTGAGAGCTCGTATCATTGAAAGCGAAAGGCAAGGAGTCCAATCCCATGAGTCTAGCAACAACACCAGGAGCCTTTGATCCATATCCATCTTCATCAGTCATTGAAGAAGCACAACTATGGTCACTTCCCTTAATGCTGTAACCAGTTGTAGCTTCATCCTGTTCAAAAGAAACATGCGAAATTTAACAAAAATCCTAAACTAAAGTGACTTTTCTCATTTCAAAATTAAAGTGGGATTAAACTCGTTACCAGATAGAACCGCGTGGCTGGCAGATTCCCCTCTGTTCTCTTCTTCTGTTTCGATTGTTCTACAATGAACAAAAAGGGGAAATGAAATCATAATTGAACATACAAGTATAAAGGATTTAAACAAAATATGATAGGATTTCAGTTTTCAACCCTAACCTGGTAAATCAGACTTGCTAGCAAACAGCTTCTTCCTAGATTTTGCATTCCAGTCGAACAGTTGGAAGAATCCACCAACATAGCTTCCTCCTCTCTTGGAACCTTGCTTGTCTCCTCCCATAATATCTCTTAAACAACCTGTTTCGATTCTTACCCTTTATGGACTAATGATTGCAGAAGCAAATGCAAGATCACACAACAATATCTAGGTCTTAATCAGTCTGTCATTTGATGAAACCATTATCATTCAGTAATGTACACAAATTTAAGCTTCCCCTGAACACTTTCAAGCGTCAATGGAGTTTAAAGCGTTCATTTTCATACAAAAAAGGGCAAAAACCTACTTACAAACACATAAACTAACAATCGGAAACAGATCATGAATAGAACCCATAATCAGTTTCAGTGGGTGGGTGGTCGACGAAATTCAGATCTCAGAGAAGGGGGAAAAGTGAATACAAACATACCTAGAAGACGATCAAAGAAGCTCGTTTTTGTTCAGTACCTCGTCCTCTGCAACAAATTCTTGAAACAAACCCTAGAGAGGGAATTTAAAGCGCAGAGATGGGTGTGATTTGAACTTTGAAGCATTAAATTTGAAGATAGAGAAGATTGAAGTAAGAGAAGAGAAGAAAACCCATTGAATTAATAAATAGTAATGTTCTTAAACAATTATGCATAAAAGGTTTAAAAAGGTTGTAACGTCTCTTTAGTGAGAGAGAGAGATTCAGCCATTTCAAATTCTGAACTCTTAATTTGCATGTTTCCAGTAATTTTTATTTTTTCATTTTAACCTAGGAGATGAGACAACAATAGTTTTAAGGTTTGTTTGATATTAGATTAGTACAATAATCAAAAACTCTATATATATATTTTTTGAATTAAGAATAACTAGCATGATATCTCACAATCATGACCCCGTTTTCATTCAAAACGTTTCAGTTAGAATTGAACTCGTAATATTTTAGTCTTTTGAATCGACTCTTACTACTAAATTATCTTGGTAGGGGTAAAATATTCCATATAATTATTTTAAAATAAATTACCATATAATAGTTTATTCACTTTCCTCAATTAAATTACTAATTAAAATTTTATACTTACTTTATTTATTTATTTATTAAAAATAAATATTAAAAAAATACATTGATCCAAATTATGGTAAAATAGTGTATATAATAAGAAAACCAAACAAATACAAAATAAATATTTAAAAAACCATGCATATAATATAATAAAATTTGAGGTGGAATAAATGAACAATACAAAATATAATTTATTTAAATTTAAGATTCTTAAACCCAATTCAAAATTATTGTTACATTAAATTGCCCTGTTAATTTAAAAAAAATAAAATAAAATAAGTTAGTCTAATACATCCAAAATTAAATTTGAAATGGAACCTCTCCCTCCCCCTGTAAACGGTCACAAGAGAAAATGAGCATTGGATCCTATTTTTTATATATAATTATATATTTAAGAAACTTAATTTAATATATTTTCATGTAATACTAATTTCAACAAAATTCCCTCATATTTAATTTATAACCTTTCATATATATATATATATATATATATATATATATAATATATATATATATATATATATATATATATATATAGTACATGTATATGTAATATCAATTTTACCAAATCCTTTTCACATTTCATTTTGTAACCAGTAACCTTCCATATACAGTTCAATATTCTTTCATATTCCTTTTTTATTTATTTTATAAATAATTTTTTATCAATAAAATATTATTTCTCTCAAAATTAATATAAATGTATATTATGAACTTTATATTTCATATTTATAATTTTTGAAACTACATTTATAAATTTTCAGTGGCATCTTAATTAATTGTGTGACAAAAATTATTACCAAACAGACCACATATGTAATTTTAGCCATTTATATTTAGACAATTGATTAGGGAATTTAAGGTAAGTAATAAAAGGCAATTTAATGTAAAAGATTTGGGTTATCCCATAAAATGTGAATTATTTGGTAAGTAATCAAAGGCAATTTAATGTAAAAGATTTGGGAAATATAATATTATGAATTATACATTAATAATAAAGGAAAACACTCATAAGAAAGGGGTCAATTTGTAACTTATTCTTGCAACTAAAATATAACTAATATAAAATTTAAAAATATGTAAATTAAATTACAATATAAATACTAAATATGAAACATTTTAACAATTTTATAAATTAATTGATTTGTAGACACTCAAATTTTATCTTACCAATTTTAGAATAAAAGTAATATTGAGCTAATAAATAATTTTTAGAATTTATAAACGAGTTCATTGCAATGATTTTAAATAAATAATTATTTTGAGACAATATCGTATTTATCCCATCACAAAAATAATTAATTCAAGACTATACTGCTTTCTTTTTATTAAATTTACTGCATATTATGATTGTATTGATAATCTAAAACCATTTTATAAGTCTTAATTGTTGTCATTCACCTTCAAACAAAACCCCAAAATTTGAATTTAAAATCAACCTTAAATACAATGTGTTTTTGAGCCCTTATTCAAAGACAAAACTCAAGAACGGACAATTCTACATGTTAATATTATTATTTTTTTATTTTTATTTTTTTTTTGAATGAAGAAAAACTAGCATGACACCCCACAGCCATGACCCATGTTTAAGCTTAAAGCGTTTCTAGATGTAATCGAACCCGTGATCTTTTGCTTTCTCAATATCTACATGTTATGTTATACTGATTGATTTGGAACACTTTTGGTTTATGTGAAATAAACTTTCTAATTTCTTGATTTTTATCCAAAGCTGATGTTATGGATGCATGTTTGAGGTTTGATTTATGTTCTAGTGAAACATGTGGGATGTTTATGTGATTTTAGGACATAAACACATTTATCCTAAGGGCCTGTTTGGCTATATTTTTAATATTTCACTTATTTGTTTAGGCAATAACGTTTGTTTTTAAATTTTAAAAAAATATGAGATTTATTCTATTGTGTCCACAAATGAATTTGTGAATATAAACAATTATTTTCTCCATTTACGAAAAATATTTAGCTTATCTCTCCATCATTTGAACTTTGGTTTGTATACGTACATACTATTGTTGATATATTATCCTGATTTTCTATGCTACCCTTGACTTATGTTACGACATATGTAGACTTTTAGCATGGATAAATATTTATAAATAAGACGAGTAAGAACATTTCTAAAGTTAATGACCAGCTTAATAGATAATATTTCAAACGTTCTTATCAATTTTTACAATTGTAATTTTAATTGCAACTAATAATAAATGATAATCAATTATAAAAATTGGAAAACTCTAATCTTATCTTAAAGTGTAAGTATGTTTGTAATAACTATTATTAGCTCTAATATTTAACTTACTTCGCATCAAAATAGACGAAAGCCCATCCATAACATCCATAAGAGTGTCTGTGATGAAGTTCTAGCGACTGACAACAAAACCGATAGTTTACTAAATATTTATTAAAACAAGTTATAAATATAAGACAACATAATTTGGTTTGAACTATTCCCTACTTTTTAGCTACAATAATTAAAATAAAAAATCAAACAATTTGTGGTCAGTTGTAGACAAAATATTTCTATGTTATAGTAAATATTAGAAATATGGTTATTTATAAAATCAAGTGGCATTTGTTAAATTGAAATAGAAGAAAATGAGTTACAAAAGGGTTGACGTAAA
>NW_025919368.1:0-30006 GCF_907164915.1 Impatiens glandulifera
ATTAATTATAATTTGTTTTCTTAAACTAACAAGTATAGTAAAATAGAAAACAACCCAAACGAAACCTAATAAAAAATAAATGAAAATAACAAATTTATGTTTTATAAATAAACAAATTTATATAGTGGTCTAACATTATAGGACCAAATTAAGTAACAAGAAAAAGAGTATAAGATAATTCAAAATTGGCTCATGTACATTAAAAGTTTTTTTTATGTAAACAAAATCTAAGAAGAGAATGTTAAATGTATAATTTAAATATATTGCTCTTCACAACAAGCACCACCACCAGTGGTTGGATAGTACCCGGTTTCAATTCCCAGCTGGTACAAATGTGGAAAAATTATGATGAAATTGACTTCTACTGGATTACTTGGGTCTGCCATACATCATCGTTCTTCCATTGTTTTTTTATTTTGTTAAAAAAACATACTTTCATAGGGTCTTCCATACATCATCTATAGAAATGAGGCTATTAAGTTTTCCATTTTTTGTGTTAAAAAAACATAGTTTCCTTGGACCACCCTCTCCTTATGTTATAATTTGTGTTGTTATTGCCTTTTGGTTATATTTTATTCTTTTACCTATATATACTTCTTTTATCCAATTTCAAATAATCAACATAACTCAATATCTAATAATCTTCTAAACATTTGAACTTGAAAATATATTAAATAAACTTTGATAAGAAGACCATAGTAAATAGAAATCACAAATATTTGTCTCCACTTACATCTATCCATACATGTTAGGATCTAGGTCGCCGCTGGTGGACCGGGGGTTGGACCGGTTAGCGGTTCTCACTCGTAGGGTGGTGATTAATCCTGTTAGAGATTAACACCGGGGTTTCAATACTACACAACCTGTCACAAACCCTTGAACTAGGTTCAAGCGCGGAAGAGGTTTGCTTTCAGGTTGAAGCGGTACACGTGTATGATAGGCGAAGTCGGTTTCGGATGATGGAGATTTGAAGAATGGTGGGTCGGTTTCGGTTATCTGAATATTCGGTGTGGTTAATGTAGATTCGGTTCTGAGCGATGTCGTTAGGTTAGTCGGTTATGTAATGAAGCCAACAGAAAGTAAATAACACAACAGAGTTTTATGGATGTTCGGAGATAAAACTCCTACGTCACCCCTTCCTCTCGAAACCGCGAGAAGGATATTCACTAAGGAATACAAATGCAATCCGATCGAGACTTATTTTCTGCTCGATAACACTCTTACAATTCACACCGAAATTGTAACACACACTTAGAATTTAGCACTTAGGCTTTCTTAGAATACCACACTGTTATCACTTGTAGTAAATGCTCTCAACGCTTCACTTGTCTGGCTTAATGTCTCTTAATGTCGCTCTGGTAACTGCATTTACTCTTCTGCAACTGCCTCCTTTTATAGGTGAAATATGCCAACGGTCATATTTCACTTCCTTGAATCTGATTGGCTGGTCAGTGGTGCAGTGATTCAGTGTCTCAGACCTGCCGGTCCTCTCCTCAGACCTGACAGTCAATCTCAGACCTGGCATCCTGTTTCAGACCTGCCGGTCTGTTAAAGCAAACCTGCCGGGTTTGTCTTTTACTCAATGTAGGCACTGTCTGCTTGGACAGTTGTCTGTACTTTGAAGATCTCCTTTCTGGCTTATCCCGAAGTAGAAAGATCCGGTAGTACTGTCTTCTGCAGCCTACAGGCTTTCCTCAGACTTGCATGGATATGGAAGTATTCAGTCTGTTCCTTTGGTATCATTCTCAGCAGATACCCAAAGTGTCTTCTTGTGCAGGTCGGCCTCTTGACTTGGCCTAGGTTGGCCTCTTGACTTGGCCAAGTATCTTTTGATAGTGAAGTGACCGGACTTCTTCCGGTCTTGTGGATTGATCGGCTTTTTGAGCTTTGGCTTTTAGGCTTTGGCCGATCCTTCCTTTGTTCAGTCACGTTCCAAGTGTGCTTGATCGGTTTGATAGCTTGACCGGTTCGGTTACTTCACTTGGTTTTCTTATTCATCCGGTCTGGTTCCTTGTTCCTGCATAGGAAGTTTGTTTAAGTTAGGTTTATTTGAACCGGTATGAATTTATCTAACAATTTCTCCCTTTTTGATTATTTTATTTAAAATTATCAAAATTATGTAAGTTTGCAACCGTAGGCCGGTTGTTTTGTTTGGCCGATTTTTAAAAAGGACTTAGAGAATTTTTCGAAAAATTTTAAGGGAGGGGTTTTAAAAGAATCTCTGGTTTTGGAAGAATCTCTATAATTTATCTAACAATTTCTCCCTTTTTGATTATTTTATTTAAAATTATCAAAATCAAGTAGTAATGCAAAATAAGGCCGGTATTCAAAAATAACTTTATATATATTTATAGCGAACCGAAAAAGACAAAGCCTAAAAACTTAAGACAAATAAGAAAGGAAGGAGAGTCCCTATTCTGAGTCCGTGAATTCGTAGGCGCTCTTCTTTCTCTTCGGTGGTGGGGGCGGTTGCGGTTGAGAGGATTGTGGCCTTTTTGATCGAGACCGCAACTGTTCTACGACCTCTTCCTCGATTAGGTCTTCTTGCTGCGAGGGGTCCGTTTCTGCCGGTTCAGAGATTGTGTTGAGCGTCTCGAGAATTCGAACTTTCTTACTAGCCGGCCGCTTTCTTTTCTTTGATGCCGAAGCTGAGGCTGCCGGTGCTGAGGCTGAAGTTGCTGGTGCCGAAACGGAAGCGGCTGCCTTCTTATTTTTCTCATTTTCCTGTGCAAAGTAGGCCAGCCTTCGTTCTTCCCGTTCCAGTCGTGCGGCATCTTCCGCAGCCAGTCTGGCCACTTTCTCAGCATATCCTGGGAATAGGGCTACGCCCCTTCTTGCTCTTTCGGCCTCTATTTCATCTTCGGTCAGCTGAGGCGCGGTCAGCTGAGTCGCTTGCGGCGCTTCTTTGTCTCTGCCAACCTCGGCGTCCAGCCTTTCTTGGACCCTCTTGGCAACCAGAGCATCGGCCTCTATAGCAGCGGCATCTGCGGCTTCCTTAGCTTTCAGGATCTCGGCCATCTGTGCAGTAAGTGCCTTTACCTCGGCCTCGAGATCTTCGTTCTTCTTTTCCAGTGCCGAGACTCGTTCAATTGTTGGGTCGACCCGTTCGAAATCCTTCTTTAATTCCGAAGTGAGACCCTCCAGAGCTACAATATGTTGAGCACAGTTTGCTCGCTCACCGGATTCTTCCCATAGACCGGTGGTAAGTTGCTCCAGGCGCTTTTGATGGTAATCCACAACGTCCTTTGTCACATCGGCGAACTGCTTGGCCGAATCGAATGCGTTCTCGCATCTGTCCTTGAGCGGTTGAAGCTTGGAGACGTTGTGGTCAAGTATTCGGTCATCAATCTTCTCTGATGTTGATGCTTCAAATTGCCGGAGTCGGTCCTCAATCCGCTTTGAAACAACCACTTCAAATTTTTGAAATAGGTCATCAATCCATTCCTTAGGAGGAACGAAGACGATGGTTGCCGGTGGAGGAGTGGGAGCGGACTGCTCGGTCTGATTAGGATCGGCTCTCTCAACATCGGAGTCTAGGATCTCAACAACCTCAGTAGGTGCAGCTGATGTGACCGTCTCCTCCAAGGCCAGTGCCGCATTTTCTCGGATCGGTACCTCGATATCCTCTAAAGATTGTACCTCAACAGTCTTTGAAGTCGGTACCTCATCAGTTCTCGGGGTCGGTACCTCATCAGTTCTCGGAGTCGGTACCTCATCGGTTCTTGGAGACGGTACCTCATCGGTTCTCGGTACCTCATCATCATCTGTCATCGGAGTCTCAAAGTCCCTTGGCGTCGCGGTGTCTTCCCTTGAAGTTGATGCCCAGTCCATCTGAAAATCTTCGACGACCGGAGCGGTATACACTGGAACTTGTTTCTGAACGCAGATTGCTTCTAACCGCGCTATCTCTTGGTGTAACTCCAATTTGCTCTTTTCGAGCTTTTCTAATACTAACGGTGCTACGGTAGACACCGATCCCTCCTCGGCATACTCTTCCTTAATCTTTCTGATACGCCTTCTTATCTGTCGAAGCTGGCTTCTCGGTATCAGCAGGCCAGTTCGGCATTGTACCTCATGAATGGTATTGGATTTTGTGAGGCTTAAGATATGGTCCTCCACTTCTTCCAATCTGTTGATGCACTTTACCGAATCGTAATCCTGTAGGATATCTTTATATTTAGAGTTGAACCGGTAATCGTGCCATTCCAAGTACAAACTGATAACGTCCACGTTTCTTTTGATAATGCCCTGAAAGATATTCTGGGCTAGTCTTTCGGCCTCGGCCTCATCGGCTTCTTCCCTGCTGAGGCCCTCATTATCGGCTTCCTCATGAATCCCTTCCCCACCCTCGGTGGTCTCAGGATTGAAGCTTTGTTCGGCATCTGTTGGAGTCCGAGCCGAGAGATCGTCCTCAAGGTCCGTTCTATACTCGGTTCCTTCTGTTTCGGCTTCCTCATCAGCCCACTCCTCATCCTCTGTTTGTTGAGGAGGTTCTTCGAAAACTACCTTTTCCTTCCTCTTTCCTCCGGTGTTTTCTTTTGCCGGGGTCTTTTTCTTTGCGGCTTTCTTCTTTTGGCCATCTGTGGAGCTTGAAGCCGACGGCTTTCGTGGAAGAAATTGCTTTGATCGAATGATGCTGCTTTTTCGTATTCCAACACCGGGACCGACATTGATCTTCAGATGTAAGAAGATTTTGCCGAGTTGAACTGCATATCCCCAAGACCTGTCCGAGCCCGGTCTTACCATTCCCATAAGGTTGCTGAACACCGCCCTTGCCCAGTTAATCTCCGTTCCATCCATCAGACGAAAAATCATCTTTATTTTGTCCTTGGTTAGATTACTGAAGTTTCCTCCCCTTGCCAGGATCGCCCTGGCAAAGACGTCACATGCCGGAATGAGCTCCGGTCTCAGCATTTGTTTCTTGCCGGATGTAGTAAGCGGTTCGTTGGTTGCCGATAGAAGTTGGCAGGCTGTTCTATATGTATCCTCGTCCATCTCTGCCACAGCATCCATGCCGGTAGTTGGGAGACGCAAACTCTCGGCCACTACCGCCTCGGTAATTTCTACGTGAGAACCGCATACCGTTGCGAGGATCCTGTCGTAGGAGACGGTTGCGGTGTTGAAGAACTCCTCTACCGCTTCCTTGTATATTATGTGAGGGTCGTTAAGTAGATATTCCAAACCGGTCGCAATCAGCCGGTCAGCTACCTCTTTTGCCTCGGTCGTTCCATATTGCCGAATCTCCTCAAAATCTACTTGAGAATATAATTTGAACAATGCCGCATCACGACGAACCATGTTTTGAGGATTCTGAAAATGAAAGAAATCGGCTTCGAAGGATTTTAGAAGTGTAGAGAGAGAAAGTGAATTTGTGAGAATGAAGAAGAATATGACGAAGGCCCCCTTTTATAGGCACGGTTTGGAAGCCAAACCGTCCCATCACGAATGGGCGGGAAATTTCCCTCCAAAATGAAATGTGTCAGTCTGAGCGGTTTCGTACGAAACGGTGGGCGGTTTTGTTAGGCGGGAGATTTCCCTCCAAAATTTTGGCTATGTCATCGGTGACGCAATCTTTTCCTTGATACCGAATGACGGATCGGTTTCTAATAGTGTTTTGGATATTTGATTTGATCGGTGTTTAACAGTTTTAAGCATATCGTATGAAATCGAATATGAACGATATGAAGCCGGTTATGTTAAATAGATGCAAAGAGTAAAAAGAAGCGATCAAAACTGAAACAGTAGTTTATTGGAATGGAAACCGATAGGATCGAAAGAGAAGACATTTAAATACAGGTGTTTAACCAGTAAACACCATTTTGGAGTACTTTTCCACCACGGCATCTCTATCGAGAATATTTGAGGGGGATGCCGGTGTGCCTGGTCCAAAATCTGGCCGGTATTTGAGAATCAGCCTGCTGATGTGGGGTGCAAAGCCGAGTCCCTTCTTGGTCCGCACCATTTTCCTCAAAGTTTGAAAGAGGACCGCTGCCCAATTGATGGGCGTGTGGTTGTAGATGTGGGTCATCATATTATAGGTATTCTTTGAGAACCGCTGATTTACAGATTGGCACAGAATGGACCGAGTGACAATCTCAAGAAGTAGCTGAGTGCTTCGACCGAGGCGGGTTTTTAACCCATAGGTGTCCACCGTCTCGAAGGTTCCTAAGCAGCGGAACGTATAGTAGTATTCATCAGTGCCCTCTAAGGCTGGAAAGTCAGAAAACCCTTCTTTGGGCAGATTGAAGAGGGAGGCAAATTCGGCTTCATCAAGCCGGAAGGTATGATTCCTGACAGTGGTAACAATGCGGTCTCCCCAGTTAACGGCATTTCTGAAAAATTCCTTGACGTCCTCAGTCAGTATGGGACCGGATTCGTCAAGGAAGGCTTGAAGACCGGTAACAATGAGACTTTCAAACATGTGTTTCTTTGAGTGGTCGTAGTCCCATTCGGCCAAGCAGGAGCCGAAATCCACGCTTAAAAAATTTCCCAGAGTGCGACTCGGCATGATTGTGTTATAGAGAGAGAGGGATTCAAGAGATGAATACAAGTGTTTTTCACTTTTGGATGTGATAAGATAAGGAGAGATTAGCTCTTTATATAGAGTTGGTTTTGGAGGGAAAATCTGTGCATTGATTATCAGTTTTGTCCTATTAAGGAAGAGAATCTTTTCCCTTTTAATGATACATGGGGAAGGAGCAAATCGCATAGCCCAAGGTAAGTATTGGTTGTAAAGTAACTGATTTGGTTGGATATTAAATATTCAGGTGGTTGGGGGTTAGCTCATTTAATTAGATTGTCTCATTAAGTGCATTTATCACATAAACAGCATTGATTAGATAGAAACCGAAAGTGGTGGAGATAAAGCCGAAATATGTTATACATAAATGATAGAGACTGAAAGTTGTAGAGATAACGCCGAAACATGAAAAACATAGATAGAACCGAAATAGATAAAGCCGATTTGATTGAATTCGAGTTGAGCAATAATGCATCCGGTGCGTGAAGCAAAATGACCGGATGCAAGAAGGAGTGACTTAACGGTTCCTCCTCTCTTCAACCCGATCGTAGAACGAGTCGATGGTTTCCTTAGTGAACACTTGGCTGCGGTCCAAACCTTCGCCTGGACAGGTTGGTACCCCGAGTTCTTCAAACAGCCGGCTGATCTGGGGGATGAACGCCACCGACCTGGTACCGATTATCCAGATCAAGGTATCGAATATCACTCTGGACCAGTTGACCGGCGTCCTTGTTATGATGGCCGCCATCATATTGAACGTTACCGTGCAATATGTGTAGGTTACATCTTTTCCGAGGATGCTCTTCCCAATTATGTCATTGAGGAGCTGGTATTCAGCCCTCAAGGGATATTTGGAGCCATGATCATCGACGGGCTCATCTGAGCAAGAGAGAGAGAGAGAGACTTCAGCCTTGGTGTCGGCTGGAGGATGGAGGTCCGTGAGCCCTTGTTTGGGCAGATTGAAGCACCGAGCAAAGTCTTGCTCGGTGAAGTCAAATAGGGCACCCCCTACTTTTGATTGAATGTGGGTGTTGAAGTAGGGTGTCCCACGGTACACCCTGGCATTGTTGAAAAACTCAATGACTGACTGAGGATAGATGAGTTGATTATCATCCAGGAAGTGCTGGAGGCCGGTATCCTCCAGTTGCTTGATCATTCGGTATAGATCATAGTGATCTGTACTGGAGCATGATTCGAAGTTCACTTGTAAGATGTTTGTAAAGATAGACATTTTGCCTTAGAGGAAGAAGGGGTGTTTTGCCTTAGGGATAGAGAGGGTGTTTTTTGTCTTGTGAGTGTTTGAGTGAGATAGTGCTCTCTTTAAATACTAGTTTAGGGGCTACCCTAATATCCAGGCATTAAATGGAATGACATGTATTAGCTGCAGGATAAAAGGTTTTTCACCAAAATAGGTATGTTTGCAGTCTAGGTGTCGGTCATAGGCCTGAACCGTGAAAGATATCAAAAGATCTTCACGTCTTTTTAGGCACGACCATTTTTCTTTGAAAAAGCAACATTTCAGAACAGATATCTATAAACATTGGTAGTTGTTCCATATCTGTGAAATTCAAATAATCTGGGATGACCTGCTTCTGAACCGGTCAGTCATCAGTTGTTCATCCCGATGCGGTTAGCTGGTGTTTCCACCAAATAGCCGGTCGGTTTACTCTGTCTGATGAGCTGGGCGGTTCTTCCATAGGCATCTTGAGAATTCAAAGATCAGCAGCTTAAGAAGAACTACTTGTTTTATCTGTCGAAACCGGTTTTCCTTTTAAGTGTCCTTAGGAAGGATCTGACTGATGTCGGTTAAACCGAGAGTAAGTCTAAATTGAGAGAACTTAGCTTCCTGTAGAGGCTTTGTGAAGATATCGGCTACTTGTTGATCGGTGGGTACGTATTCTAGCCGGATATGCTTCAGCGTGACATGCTCTCGTATGAAGTGATGCCTTATGTCAATGTGCTTGGTTCTGGAATGGAGGACCGGGTTGTATGTAATCGCAATGGCACTTGTGTTGTCACAGAAAATTGGGGACTCTTCGGCTGTGATGCCGAAATCCTTCAGTTGCTGTTGTATCCAGAGAAGTTGAGAACAGCAACTTCCGGCTGCCAAGTATTCAGCTTCTGCGGTTGATGTAGCCACGGATGTCTGCTTCTTGCTATGCCATGATACCAGTCGGTCACCAAGGAACTGACATGTTCCGCTGGTGCTCTTTCTATCAATCTTGCACCCTGCGTAGTCTGCGTCTGAGTAGCTCGTTAGATTGAATGATGAGTCCTTTGGATACCACAGACCGACATCGGGTGTGCCCTTTAGATACTTCAGTATCCTCTTTGCGGCTGTGTAATGGGATTGCTTTGGATTTGCTTGAAATCTCCCACATACACCAACTGCAAACAAGATGTCCGGTCTACTTGCTGTCAGATATAGCAGGGAACCGATCATGCCCCGGTATGCAATCTGATCTACTGATTGCCCTTCATCATCTCTGTCCAATTTAATGGATGAACTCATTGGAGTGGCCGCCGAGGAGCAGGTGTCCATACCGAATTTCTTTAGAAGCTCCTTGGTATATTTCGGTTGACTGATAAATGTTCCTTCCTTGAGTTGCTTAACCTGAAGACCTAGGAAGAAACTTAATTCTCCCATCATACTCATTTCAAATTTGTCAGTCATCATTTTCGAGAATTTATCACAGAGCTTTGGATCGGTGGAACCAAAGATAATATCATCTACATAGATTTGAACAAGTAGGATATGTTCCTTCTTTTCAAATTTGAACAAGGTCTTATCCACCGAACCGATGGTGAAATCATGCTCTACTAGGAATGCGGTTAGTGTGTCATACCAGGCTCTTGGTGCTTGCTTTAGACCGTATAAAGCTTTGTTTAGCCGGTATACATGGTTTGGAAGTGCAGCGTTCTTGAAGCCGGGTGGCTGTTCAACGTACACTTCTTCACGTATATCACCGTTCAAAAATGCACTTTTAACATCCATTTGAAAAACTTTGAAATTTTTGAAAGCAGCAAATGCAAGAAAGATCCTAATGGCTTCAATCCTGGCTACAGGAGCAAATGACTCTTCAAAGTCAATGCCTTCTTCCTGTTTGTAGCCTTGAGCCACTAATCTGGCTTTGTTCCTCGTGACCAAACCGTCCTCATTGAGTTTGTTTCTGAATACCCATCTGGTTCCTATGACCGATTTATCTTTCGGTCTGGGAACTAAGTACCAGACCTTACTACTCTCAAACTGGTTTAGTTCTTCTTGCATTCCCAAGATCCAGTCCGGATCTGACAATGCTTCATCTATTCTTTTCGGTTCAATCTGGGATATAAAAGCAGAGTTAAAATATCCTTCCAGAAGTTGACTCCTAGTTCGAACAGGTTCTGAAGGGTCACCTATAATTTGCTCAGGAGGATGTTTACTGTTTCTTCTGAGATTCAGTTCAAGGGTGTCTACCAAGTTACCGTTTAATTGATCAAGGCTAGACATGTCGGTAGGCTGACCAAGATTGTCAGACCGACCGGCTTCCTCGGGTTGGACCGAAGTGTCAGCTTCCTGCTGTGAAACAGCTTGATCCGGCAGGGTATCAATATTACCCATTAGGTCATGGACAAACCCCCTGAAGACCGGGGTCTCATCTTCGCTATCAGAATGAATATCGTTATTTTCCAGTCTGTTATGTAGATCGAAGCATGAAGCAGTGTTGCTTTCAACCGATTCATCGAAAACAACGTGAATTGTTTCCTCCATGGTTGCAGTTCTATTGTTATACACTCTATATGCTTTGCTTACTGAAGAGTATCCCAGCATAATGCCGGTATCGGTCTTTGCATCAAAAGCAGTAAGTTGGGTTTTACCATTATTATGAATATAACATTTACAACCGAAAATCCTGAGGTATTTAAGTTTGGGAACTCTGTTAAAATAAACCTCATACGGTGTTTTGTTGTGAAATCTGTTAATCAAAGACCGGTTTTGTGTATGGCATGCAGTGTTGATAGCTTCAGCCCAATATTTCTGAGCAATGCCGGAGTCGGCTATCATGGACCGTGCGGCTTCCTTGAGAGTCCGGTTTCTTCTCTCGGCCAGGCCATTTTGTTGAGGAGTCCTAGCACTAGACAACTCGTGTCTAATGCCGGATTCATCAAGATATGCAGTTAATGTGCTATTAGTAAATTCGGTACCTCTATCGCTTCGAATGCAGTTTATACGAGATGATTTTTCATTTTGCAGACGCTTAAGGAGGTTAATTAGGTTTGATACCGTTTCACGTTTAGATGGCAAGAATATTACCCATGTATATCTAGAGTAATCATCAATAACTACCATGGTGTAAAGCATACCTCCTAGACTAATGACCTGAATCGGTCCAAATAAATCCATGTGAAGAAGATCTAGGCATCGGCTAGATTGGAGATTTCCTTTACTCTTAAATGATGACCTAGTTTGTTTACCCATCTGGCATGCTGAACAAACCTTATCCTGGTTAAATACTATGTCTGGGATTCCTTCAACTAGTTTCTTACCACGAATGTAGTTTAAGGTTTTCATGTTTAGATGGTTTAATCTTTTGTGCCATAGCCAGGTTTGATCAGTTTTAGCTATCATGCATATAGGGTGTTCTACTCTAGTTTTCCAGTCTACCTTGTAGATGTTACCTATCCTATTTCCGGTTAGTAGTACTATTCCTTGAGGGTTCTTAACTAAGCATGCATGTTTAAGGAATTCTACTGTGTATCCGGCATCACACATCTGACTGATGCTAAGTAGATTAAAACGTAGGTTTTCAACTAGAAGTACATTATCAATAGTTAGGTTACCATGGACAATCTTACCCTTGCCCACGGTTTTACCTTTAGAGTTGTCACCGAAGGTGATTGGAGCACCGGTTACTGATCTGATGTCGGTTAGCAGATTGCTATTTCCGGTCATGTGTCTGGAGCAACCGCTGTCCAAGAACCATTCAGAGTTTCCTAGCCGTTTCTTTGGATCCTGCAAAAATTACATATTTACAACTATTTGGTACCCACATTTACTTGGGTCCACATGCGATTAGTCCCTTAGGTACCCAAACCTTGATAAACCGAACGGTCTTCTTTGCTAAAGTTTCAACTGTTCTCCTTACACTTGGTCTGGTGTATTTCGGTTTCCCTACAGATGACCTAAATAATGATGGTCTTCGGTTTGATGATCTATAGGTTGACCTACGTGGTTCAGGGAAGTCTTTCTTATATTTGAGGATTTCTGCTTTCCTTTTCTCAAGGTCAAGCCATGAATCGGTTGGGCCAACATAGTCGTACTTTGTCTTTTCTTCCCTATAATACGCGGTCTCCTCTTCTTCAGCTGTACAGGTGCTCTTTAGGAATTTTATAAAGGGGAGGTTTCCTTTTATAAGCTTTGCTTTCCATATGGATTTTCGGTCTTTAGATCTGGTCTCTGTGTATCCTAGGCCATTCTTACAACGTGGATGCCTGTATTCTTTATTCAGGTTCTTTACTATATCGCTAGATCTCCTATAGGCGGCCATCGTGTATTCAAAGCGGGCATTCTCTCTTTCGGTTAGTTCTCTAGTCGGCTCACTAGGTTGTTCGATGTTAAGGTCTAATTCGGTTTCTGGGGTATGGATATCATCAGGTTGTATAGCCTCCTGTTCGATTATGATAGGTACCTCTGGTTCTACTGGGATCGGTACTATGGAATCGGCTTTAAGGTTGATATGCTTAGGTAGCATGGTCAGTAGGTTCTTATATTCCTCTACCATGTCATTCAATGCTTCATATAGTTCATCTTTAGTAAATTCATCACAGGGAGAGTCAAATACCTGTTCCTCATTTGCCATGAGACATGTGAGGTCATCGTCACTGTCACTGTGAGCCCATAGACTTCCTCCATCGTCGGCTATCAATGCTTTTGGTACTTCACTTCCTTCACCGGTTTGTTGATAGTTGTTCCGGTTATTTTGGTAGTCTGGTTTCTGGGTATCTCTCCTTGGTTTCCTGCACTCCCACTTAAAGTGTCCCATACAGTTACAGTTATAGCATCTTATATTGGATTTGTCACCATAGTAGTTGTTTGTCGGTTGGCTCCTTTTCATGAACCTCCCAAACTTCTGTGCAAGCATAGCCATGGCGTCCTCAGTAAACTGTTCGGCGGTTCTGATCGGTGCAGGTGCAGGAGTCGGTACCGGTGCAGATGTAGATATAGGAACAGGAGCAGGTGCAGCCGGTTCCGTAGATGTGAACAGTGCTCTAGTTGACGTTGAGGCCGAGACTTCCTCTTCAGTTCTGGAATTCATCTCGAACTCATAAGCCTTGAGATCTTCGAATACATCGTATAATTTCATCTTGCGTAGGCTCTTTGATTCTCTCATGACCATCGTCTTTATATCCCAGGCACTTGGAAGAGACCTTAAAACCTTCATGATGACCTCTTTGTTGTCATACTTCTTACCCAGATTTGCTAACTCGTCTAGAACACCAGTGAACCGGTCACTGTATTCCTTCATAGTTTCCCCTGGTTTCATTTTGATGCTTTCAAACTTCTGTGTGGCCACCATTATCTTGTTCTCTTTGGTTCTTTCATTTCCCTCAAAAATCTGGATGACCGTGTTCCAAGTCTCCTTTGCAGTTTTGCAATCTCTGATCTTGCAGTATGTATTTCTGTCCACGCTGTTGGAGATCCGGTTTCTTGCATGGTTGTCCAGATTGTTCCTTCTCCTATCATCAGCTGTCCATTCTTTTCTGTCTTTATCAATGACTATCGGTCCTTCGGTTAGAACGGATTCCATTTCATCATCCAAGGTGACTAGATGCAGGTGCATGCGTGCCTTCCAGTTGGCAAAGTCATCACCTTCTAGCATTGGAGGCCTATCTTGATACATGTCTGCTTGAGTATTGAAACTAACTGCTCTGATACCAATTGTTAGGATCTAGGTCGCCGCTGGTGGACCGGGGGTTGGACCGGTTAGCGGTTCTCACTCGTAGGGTGGTGATTAATCCTGTTAGAGATTAACACCGGGGTTTCAATACTACACAACCTGTCACAAACCCTTGAACTAGGTTCAAGCGCGGAAGAGGTTTGCTTTCAGGTTGAAGCGGTACACGTGTATGATAGGCGAAGTCGGTTTCGGATGATGGAGATTTGAAGAATGGTGGGTCGGTTTCGGTTATCTGAATATTCGGTGTGGTTAATGTAGATTCGGTTCTGAGCGATGTCGTTAGGTTAGTCGGTTATGTAATGAAGCCAACAGAAAGTAAATAACACAACAGAGTTTTATGGATGTTCGGAGATAAAACTCCTACGTCACCCCTTCCTCTCGAAACCGCGAGAAGGATATTCACTAAGGAATACAAATGCAATCCGATCGAGACTTATTTTCTGCTCGATAACACTCTTACAATTCACACCGAAATTGTAACACACACTTAGAATTTAGCACTTAGGCTTTCTTAGAATACCACACTGTTATCACTTGTAGTAAATGCTCTCAACGCTTCACTTGTCTGGCTTAATGTCTCTTAATGTCGCTCTGGTAACTGCATTTACTCTTCTGCAACTGCCTCCTTTTATAGGTGAAATATGCCAACGGTCATATTTCACTTCCTTGAATCTGATTGGCTGGTCAGTGGTGCAGTGATTCAGTGTCTCAGACCTGCCGGTCCTCTCCTCAGACCTGACAGTCAATCTCAGACCTGGCATCCTGTTTCAGACCTGCCGGTCTGTTAAAGCAAACCTGCCGGGTTTGTCTTTTACTCAATGTAGGCACTGTCTGCTTGGACAGTTGTCTGTACTTTGAAGATCTCCTTTCTGGCTTATCCCGAAGTAGAAAGATCCGGTAGTACTGTCTTCTGCAGCCTACAGGCTTTCCTCAGACTTGCATGGATATGGAAGTATTCAGTCTGTTCCTTTGGTATCATTCTCAGCAGATACCCAAAGTGTCTTCTTGTGCAGGTCGGCCTCTTGACTTGGCCTAGGTTGGCCTCTTGACTTGGCCAAGTATCTTTTGATAGTGAAGTGACCGGACTTCTTCCGGTCTTGTGGATTGATCGGCTTTTTGAGCTTTGGCTTTTAGGCTTTGGCCGATCCTTCCTTTGTTCAGTCACGTTCCAAGTGTGCTTGATCGGTTTGATAGCTTGACCGGTTCGGTTACTTCACTTGGTTTTCTTATTCATCCGGTCTGGTTCCTTGTTCCTGCATAGGAAGTTTGTTTAAGTTAGGTTTATTTGAACCGGTATGAATTTATCTAACAGACATATATATTCCTACTTCTTTAATCCTAATAAGCATTTGATCGCTTACCAGACTGTTTTTTAGAATGTTTAAAACATCCTCAATATGCCTTGGTTGTTCTTCCATATTAGAACTATGTATAAGAATATCTTAAAAAATACTAATAAAACCATTTCTTAGCCATTTTAGAAAATATTTAATTTATTAATTGCTTAGGCCTTTTTTGGATTCAAGTTATTTAACAAATATGATTGGTGGTGATTTTGAGAAGGTATAGATTTTTTTTGGTAAATGACTTAATAAAGTATTAGTATATAATGATAAAATAATTATTATTTGGTATCAAATTATTAAAACACTGCTATTGAGAATACTTTATTTTTGTCTATTCTCTTAGTTGTTTAGTTTTAAAAATAATTTGATAAACCTATTTTATTACTCCGCATGTATAGAAACACAAAATATCAAATAGAATGAAACCGCACTTATAAATGTTGGTTTTATAGTGATTGATATTTGTATGGCTTGAAATTTTGGAATTAGAGGTATTGGGTTTCAAATTACAGAAGTATTATGTTAGAGAATACTTAATTTCTGCATATTCTCTTGAATAGTTGATCTATTCTTTTCAAAAGTAATATTATATACTTAATTGGTTGTTTTTTGTTGCAATTACAAACACAAAGAATATTTCGAATAATATGGGTAATAGGGGTGATATCACTTAATTAAGGTTGGCTCTATAGTATTTTGATTTTGTTTTATAGAATTATAACACTATGGTTGAGAATACATCATTTCTGCATATTCTCGTTCTTAGTTGATTTAATCTTTAAAATAATTTGTTTAAAATATTTTGTTGTCCTCATAGAATCACAAAAAAACTTCAAAAAGAATGGAAACAATATAACTTACTAATGTTGGTTTATAGTGATTGGTATTTTTATGCATTGTGATTTTGAAATTTAGAGAAATATTCATTTTCAAATGATAGAAGTGTATTATGTTAGAGAATACTTTATTTCTACCTATTTTCTTGACTAGTTGGTCTATCTTTTTGAAAATTAATTTTATAAATATATTTTGTTGTCCTTTGCGAGTAGAGACACAAAAACATCATTTTAAAAAACATGGGGGCGATATAACTTTAAAAGTTGACTCGATAGTATTTGATTTTGTGATGAAGTATCAAATGATTGAAAATTGTGTTTGAGAATACTTCATTTTTTTATATATTCTTTTATCTAGTTGTTTAAGTCTTTTAAAAATAATTTGACAAGTCTATTTTGTTGACCTTTATGGATAAAACTACAAAGAAAAGTTCAAAAGGAATTGGGGCATTTTACTAATGTAAGTTGTCTAGTTATGATATTTTCGTGACTTTTACTTGTGATTTGAGAAATATAATCAATTTTGTAATTAAAGAAACATCATGTTTGAGAATACTTCATTTCATTTATGAATATTCTCATAATAGTTGACCCTTATGGATAAAACCACAAAGAAAAGTTCAAAAGAAATTGGGACATTTTACTAATGTTAATTGTCTAGTTATGAGATTTTCGTGGCTTTCGATTGGTGACTTGAGAAATATAATCAAGTTTGCAATTAAAGGAATACTATGTTTGAGAAACTTTATTTCATTTATGCATATTCTCAGACTAGTTGACCCTTATTGATAAAACCACAAAAAAAGTTCAAAAGAAATTGGGGCATTCTACTAATGTTAGTTGTCTAGTTATGAGATTTTCGTGGCTTTCTATTTGTGACTCGAGAAATATAATTAAACTTGCAATTTAAGAAAAACTATGTTTGAGAATACTTCATTTCATTTATGCATATTCTCAAACTAGTTGACCCATATGGATAAAATCACAAAGAAAAGTTGAAAAGGAATTGGGGCATTTTACTAATGTTAATTGTCTAGTTATGAGATTTTCGTGGCTTTCGATTTTTTACTTGAGATCGGAGCTCTGCACCAGTTAAGAGGAAAAGTGTGATCGGAGAGTGAAATCCACCACCTGACGACCAACAAACCCTAATTTCTCATACGAGCAACAATATAATCTTATATATAAAGAATGGTTAAAATTTATTCTCACAGCTTCCCTTATTTGTTCCTGTTTTTATATTTGATGATATTGTCTTATTACTTGTAGAATAGATATTTATTTGGTTGAGATGCGAGTAGTATTATAAACTTTTGTATTTCTTCATCTCTTTGTACGATCCCTCTACTTCACTGATGTGACTGTTCTTGTATATTCTACTAAGTCTGTTGTTGTGTCCCGATCTACAAAGAGGGCACAAACTAAACAAAATCTTTAATAGTAACCAGAATTAGCAAGGAGGGAGAATTATGATAGAAGATAATAAATATAAACGGGATAGATTGAGAATAAGAACGGAGGGGGGCTGAGCCCATTCCATTAGGAAGAAATTAGAAATTATTACATCATATTTGCCTACTATTTACACTACTCATATAATGACAGTTGGTTATCTAACTATCTATTCTATAATCTTTTACACTACTAACAACTTCTAGAATCTTCTATTAAAATGAAAATGCCTACTATAATGGTAATTTTTTCACTTAGAAACTAACATTAATACAGCTTACAGTTTCCCATGCATATGCATTACTGACTTCAAGTACCTTCCCGGGTCACAACGTTTGTCATTCCCCTATTGTACATTATAGTATAGTTCAATCCAAATAACTCTGATAACCATGTTTGTTGCCGGACTGTAGTGATATTTTTCTCCATAAGAAACTTCAAACTTTTTATCCTGATAATGAAAATGTTTACCATAAAGGTAATTTCTTTACTTAAATAATGTCATTAATACTGCTAACAGTTTCTTCTCATATGTAGAGAATCATAATGTGTCTTAGCAAGTGATTTGCTCAGATACGCGATGGGTATTCTTTTCTACATCAATACTGCGCCAATGTTGGCATCTATTCTTTTCTATATCAATACTACGCCAATGCTCGCATTTATTTGTACTTTGAGATCAATCGAAAAATCAGGTAATACTAATACCGGAGTGGTGGTTAGAGCCTTTTTCAAGTTTTAAATGTCTTCTCTGCATCTTTAGTCCATTTAAACATACTATTCTTGAGTAAAACCATGTAATGGTTTGTTAATAGTTCCAAGTTGCATACGAATCTTCGATAATACCCTGCCCAAGAAATCCTCTTAATGCTTTGATGCCCAAGAAATGACCTACATATTCCTGCTTCTTTAATCCAAATAAGCATTTTGATCGCTTACCATTATATTGATTTTTAAGAATTTTCATAACTTTCTCAAAATACCTTAGATGTAGTTCCATATTAGAACTGTATATAAGAATATTATAAAAAATATATTAATAATACCTTTCCTTGGCCATACTCGAAAATATTTCAATTATTAATACTTAGAATGTTGCAGTTGAATTTGATAATCCGAATGTCATTACTCTTGAATTCATACAGTCTAGAATGAGTTCTGAAAATAATCTTGTGGATGTCCTCTTCTCTGACCCTTATTTAATGATAATCCGCACATATGTCGAGGTTGATGAAAATTGTTGCTTCATAGAGCTCATCTAGTTACTCGTCCACTACAGATATAAGGTACTTATCCTTGATTGTGATTTAATTTTGTTGTATGTAATCTACACAAAATATCCATGTTCCATCCTTATTCTTAACAAGGATAATCGAATAAACAAATAAACTTGTGTTGTTTCTTATAAACCCAACCCTCTTTATCTCTACTACTGAAGCCTTTTTTGAATAGGGATAAAGCTATAGTCTCAGATTTGGTGGAATCGTTTGAGATTATTAGAATGATCAGTTTTTTGAATTGAAAAGTTTTTTGAATTGGAGACAGGCAGGCAACTGGTTTGGTTCTATGAAAACAGTGAGGTACTTTTCAATTAACTTTTGAATGGACAAGTCTGGTTATCCTTTTATGATCGGTTTGTTCTATTTTATGAAGATTGCTTAATTTCTATGTGGTATAATTGTCCTACGAAACAACCCAATCCTTTCTTAATAGTTTTTAGCTCACTGACTCACACTCATCAAATTGAAAGTTCTCTTATCCTTAATCCCGTACAAACTTATTTTTAAATCATTGATCCTTGTCTTCATTCATTGCTTTGGATACTTCCAGCTTACTTTTTTAATCTTTCTCATCCAATCAACCCTAAACTATGTTGCAACAATTTGAGTGTTCATACCTCGAGTGTAAATTAATTTTCCTTTGCACGATCCTATATAAAAACATTCATTTGCAATGGTAAATAC
The DNA here is from genome assembly GCF_907164915.1 of Impatiens glandulifera. Taxonomy (NCBI): domain Eukaryota; kingdom Viridiplantae; phylum Streptophyta; class Magnoliopsida; order Ericales; family Balsaminaceae; genus Impatiens; species Impatiens glandulifera. The sequence continues at coordinate 19,057 of NW_025919368.1, forward strand.
AAACAGATTATTTTCTCGTAGGTTAAAACCCAACCCAATTGGCGTGCATTTCCTTCGTCTATAAACGAATGAGTACTCCCACTATCAATCAAAATAAGATCTTTCCTTTTTTTGAGTTGCCCTAAAATTTTTAGTATAGAGTTATTGGTTGAAACGCTAATAGAACTTCATTCGTGAATACATCCCTCCACGTCGAAACCATGTGGTCCATCAAATAATTAGTAACCAATGTTCCAGCTCGGCCCGTAAAAAATATATAGCATATTCACCTTGTCACTATCTTCGATTGTGAAATTTTCGAAAAAATGGTTCGCCCTCCTAACTCTATCGAATTAGTTCTATCAAATTTGTCTTGGTCAATTATAGGATTCTTTAAAAAAAGATTCGTGTTGTTTGGACTCCTACTAATTTAAACTTCTATCTTTTGTTGTAGGTGTTTGTTTGTTATATTTACATCTGATCGGCAAAATATTTCATCTCTATCTACGTTCTCTTTTCGTGCTGAAGTCGATGATGACGCTCATTTGAGTTCTTCCTTGATTTTGTTGACATGTATGTTTCTTGATTCAATTTTTCTGTTAGATTTGCCAAAAATGTTGACTATATTGATGTCTTCAAGTTGAATTTCACATTATCTTGTTGTAGTGCTATGGTCTTTTGACAAAATTTTGGATTCGGTTAGATGTTGATGTTCTTGAATTTTTAATGTAACATGTCAATTTGATTTTTAACTGTTGTTTCTTGATGCTGATTGACCAAATGTTGACATTTGTTTCTATTTTGAGATCAACTTGAAAAATTAGGTAATAATAAAATTAGAGTGGTGGTTAGAGCCTTTTTCAAAGTTTTAAATGCCTTCTCTGCATTTTCAGTCTATTTAGATATACCCTTCTTGAGTTGCATACGAATCTTTGATAATACCCTGCCCATAAAAACTTTGATGCCTAAGAAATGACTTATATATTCCTACTTCTTTAATCCTAATATGCATTTGATCGCTTACCAGACTGTTTTTTTTAGAATGTTTAAAACATCCTCAATATGCCTTGGTTGTTCTTCCATATTAGAACTATGTATAAGAATATCTTAAAAAATACTAATAAAACCATTTCTTAGCTATTTTAGAAAATATTTAATTTATTAATTGCTTAGGCCTTGTTTGGATTCAAGTTATTTAACAAATATGATTGGTGGTGATTTTGAGAAGGTATAGATTTTTTTTGTAAATAACTTAATAAAGTATTAGTATATAATGATAAAATAATTATTATTTGGTATCAAATTATTAAAACACTGCTATTGAGAATACTTTATTTCTGTCTATTCTCTTAGTTGTTTAGTTTTAAAAATAATTTGATAAACCAATTTTTTTTACCCCGCATGTATAGAAACACAAAATCTCAAATAGAATGAAATCGCACTTATAAATGTTGGTTTTATAGTGATTGATATTTGTATGGCTTGAAATTTTTGAATTAGAGGTATTGGGTTTCAAATTACAGAAGTATTATGTTAGAGAATACTTAATTTCTGCATATTCTCTTGAATAGTTATCTATTCTTTTCAAAAGTAATATTATATACTTAATTGGTTGTTTTTTGTTGCAATTACAAACACAAATAATATTTCGAATAATATGGGGAATAGGGTGATATCACTTAATTAAGGTTGGCTCTATAGTATTTTGATTTTGTTTTATAGAATTATAACAATATGGTTGAGAATACATCATTTCTGCATATTCTCGTTCTTAGTTATTTTAATCTTTAAAATAATTTGTTAAAAATATTTTGTTGTCCTCATATAATCACAAAAAAACTTCAAAAAGAATGGAAACAATATAACTTACTAATGTTGGTTTATAGTGATTGGTATTTTTATGCCTTGTGATTTTAAACTTTAGAGAAGTATTCAGTTTCAAATGATAGAAGTGTATTATGTTAGAGAATACTTCATTTCTACCTATTTTCTTGACTAGTTGGTCTATCTTTTTGAAAATTAATTTTATAAATATATTTTGTTGTCTATTGCGAGTACAGACACAAAAACATCATTTTAAAAAACATGGGGCGATATAACATTAAAAGTTGACTCGATAGTATTTGATTTTGTGATGAAGTATCAAATGATTGAAAATTGTGTTTGAGATTACTTCATTTCTTTATATTCTTTTACCTAGTTTTTTAAGTCTTTTAAAAATAATTTGACAAGTCTATTTTGTTGACCTTTATGGATAAAACTACAAAGAAAAGTTCAAAAGGAATTGGGGCATTTTACTAATGTAAGTTGTCTAGTTATGATATTTTCGTGACCTTTTACTTGTGATTTGAGAAATATAATCAATTTTGTAATTAAAGAAACATCATGTTTGAGAATACTTCATTTCATTTATGCATATTCTCATAGTAGTTGACCCTTATGGATAAAACCACAAAGAAAAGTTCAAAAGAAATTGGGACATTTTACTAATGTTAATTGTCTAGTTATGAGATTTTCGTGGCTTTCGATTGGTGACTTGAGAAATATAATCAAGTTTGAAATTAAAGGAATACTATGTTTGAGAAACTTCATTTCATTTATGCATATTCTCAGACCAGTTGACCCTTATAGATAAAACTACAAAAAAAAAGTTCAATAGAAATTGGGGCATTTTACTAATGTTAGTTGTCTAGTTATGAGATTTTCGTGGCTTTCTATTTGTGACTAGAGAAATATAATTAAACTTGCAATTTAAGAAAAACTATGTTTGAGAATACTTCATTTCATTTATGCATATTCTCAAACTAGTTGACCCTTGTGGATAAAATCACAAAGAAAAGTTGAAAAAGAATTGGGGCATTTTACTAATGTTAATTGTCTAGTTATGAGATTTTCGTGGCTTTCGATTTTTTACTTGAGAAATATAATCAAGTTTTCAATTAAAGAAAATTATGTTTGAGAATACTTCATTTCATTTATGCATATTCTCAGACTAGTTGACCCTTATGGATAAAACCACAAAGAAAAGTTTAAAAGGATTTGGGGCATTTTACTAATGTTAGTTGTATGAGATTTTCGTTGCTTTCGATTTATGACTTGAGAAATATAATTAAACTTGCAATTTAAGAAACATTATGTTTGAGAATACTTCATTTCATTTATTCATATTCTCAAAATAATTTATCTACTTTTTTTCATAATTAATTTGTTAAGCCTATTTTGCTATCCGATATTAAACACACAAAAATATTTTGAAAATTATGAGACAACATCACTTAATTAAGTAGTTCTATAATATTGAGATTTTAAATTTGTGAAATATATTAAATATCAAATGATTTAACTCACTGTATTTCAGAATAATTCATTTATACTTATTATCTTTGTTTATTATAAGGCAATATCACTTAAATTGTGATTTTGGACTTAAAAAATATTAAGTATTAAATGATTAAATTATTAAGGTTGAGGATACTTTATTTATGCATATTCTCTTGTTTAGTTTCTTTTGTCATAAAAATAATATAATTAATATATTTTGTTGTCCGGCGTGGATAAAAAACACAAAAGTTCAAAAATAATGAGAGTAATATCATTTATTAATGTTGGTTTTATAGTGATTTATATTTTCGTGAATTGTATTGGTTTGGGAATTAGAAATATTTTTGGGTTGCTTGAAATTTGAGAAATAGAAATATAGTTTTAGTTTGAAATTATAGAAATATTTCATTTTTCTGCATAATCTCTTAATTATTTGGTCTACTCTTTTATAAGAAAATCATATAAGCTTATTTTATTGTCATTGCGGTGAAAAAAACAAATGAGGCGGTTTCACTCATTATGTTGCCTTTATAAATTGAAATTTTGGACATAGAAAAATGTTGAATATAAAATTATTAAAAAAAATGTTCGACAAAATTTTATATATGCGTAATCTCTTTTCAATAACGGATCCTGACAATGAAGTTTCTCTCTTCCCTGGACGATTCTAGGGGCCGATTTTGTCGCGAGGGCGATCTGAAAATCATTAATGTTTCTCGTAATAACAGAATTATAAAGGATCCGAGATCCAGGATAAATGATGTCAATCAAGGTATGATTTCTATGCAGCAATAATCTTGGTATAGACCATACTTATGGTAATGAGAATCCCCTGGCATTAAGGTAGATAAGACAAAAACTAGTGTGGAAGAACTTTTATCTAAATATTAAAATAGATACGATTGTACAAAATAATGTTGTTACTATTGTCATACAAATTATATCTTCAATATAGCTGTTGGAGTTTGTCCCATTGGGGTAGCAATTATCTAAATGCAAGTGTGAATGCTAAAGAAAGTGCTAGTCAGATCGTCTGTAATGGTTAAGGTACCATGCTAACGAAAGCAACCTGAACAGAACTTGAACAATGAGAATCTTCAAGACAATTATGAAATAATAATGGCTAGTCTAAGCTTTCTACTTACAGTTGGAAGATGTTTGGATGACACTACTATTAGAACCAGTCTACCATGTGTATCGACTTGTTCTGCTTGACTCTTCGTTCTAAAAAATGTTAAATGTAAACAAACTCCATTGACATGCAAGGAGAGAGAATTATAATAGAAGATAAGGAATAGAGACGGGACAAATTGAATCAGAAATGGGGAGCAGAAGAACGGAGGTGCTGAGCCCCATTCCATTAGGAAGAAATAAAAAATTATTACGGTTTGTTATTGTTTTTGTTGTCATTTGAATATATCTTTTTTTTGTTGATGACTCTTTTATATCAAGGCAAAAGCTGCCTTGTCTTGATTGAACCCTTGTATCTCTTTTCCTTTTTGGGTTTTATTAAATGACAATAAGTCATTTCTCAAAACAAACAAAAATTCAGAAATTATTACATCATATTTGCCTTATTTATTTATACTATTCATGTATGGACACTCATAAACAATTAGTAACTACTTCTATAATCTTTTACACTACTAACAACTTTTATAATCTTCTATGAGGCTGGATCTTTCGTGTATATGCATTGTTGACTTCATGTACCTTCCCGGGTCACAAAATTTGTCTTTCCCCTATTGTACATTATGGTATAATTGAATCCCTAACTTTGATAACCATGTTTGTTGTGATATTTTTCTTCATCAGAACTTTTTATTTTTCTCATATATAGAAAACAATAAATGTCTCTTAGCTAGTGAGCTGCTCAGATATGATGGAGGATAATGCACTAATCAAACTAGTGAAAATACTAACTATTGCATAGATAGACACACAATTAGACATTGTCTAAATAACTAAAAGTTTGATTCATTATCAAACATCATCATGGATTGGCTTCTTAGGGAACTAGTATTTATATTATCCCAAGTGCTACTTTCCACTATTAATACATTATCCTGTTTTATAAATTGCCTTAAAGCACCTCTTAATGTAGTTGTTTAGTGTTTGTATCCTAAAAATGAACAATGCTGTTGTTTTAGGCTAAACATTATTTTGTAATTTTTTGTAAAAAGAACTTGAAATCCATGGCAACTCTATGAAAAAGGAACTCACTCATAATCATGCTACTTTTATAGTCCAGTCCAGTGGGTGACTTAGGGATACAGTAATCAAGATTTTTCTTTCCTTTCCTTTCCTTTGATTTTATTTTGTTATTTGATGTTGCAGACCACGGGTATAGTTTGATCTTGAATGACTTTTCTTTCTACTACATTACGGTTGTCTCCATAGATAAAACTAAGATAATGAGTCAAAGACACAAAGCTTGTTCAATTGGCGGTATGAAGCTAGCTATACCATGTTGATTTATATAACTATTTTCAGTTTCAAATTTAGGAGTAATACATAGATCTGCCCCCTTAAAGTAGGAACAATTTATATTACCATTTACACTATTAGTCAATTTTGAAATCCTCATTCTCAATACTTTTAAGAGCGGATTTATGTAATAGCCCTCAAATTGATTTGTTGATGATCATGATGTGGATCCGTTTCAACTAAACTTACAGAAAAAGAATGATCGTCTTAGTGAGTTGCCAGATGAAATTCTGAACACAATCACTTGTAAGTTGAACATAAAAGATGCAGTGAAGACAAGCATTTTATCGAAAAGATGGAGATACATTTGGATTAACCATGCTGACTTCAAATTTAACCGTCTTAATATACTTGGATTGGGATATCCCTTACACAAACATTGGGACACTCGTTTTGTGAAATTTGTGGACCACATTATGCAGCAGCGGTTGAAAGGCAGCAACAAGATTAACTCATTCTGTCTTCAGTTTGAATTGGGGAAGTGTTTTTCTCAATCTATTTATCGGTGGATCACTTGTGCAGTCAGAAAAGGTGTGGAGACCATTGGTCTTGATTTGTCCAGTGGTACCTTCGGTTGTCGTCCAATTTCTTCCTACAAACAACAATATAAGTTGAAATATAACTTTTTGTTGCTTAAGACTGTCTCCGAAAATAAAGGGTCATTGAAACATCTGCGAGTGGCCTCTTGCAATTTCCAGGATCAGTCAACTTCCGAAAAGTTTGGTTCACTCATTTCCCATGAGCTACAAAGTGTAAATATAACCAGCCTTCAATTGACTAAGGTTCTAGAAAGTTGTCCTTTACTTGAGAAGTTATCTCTACATAAAATTTCAGACCATTATACGATACAAAGTGATCATCTCAAGATTTTGTCCTTGAAGTGTCTCGTTAAAACGAAGATTGATCTTTGTGCCAACAATCTCCATACAGTTCAATTAATTGGTCCGACATAATTCTTCTCATTTAAGAACAAACCCCCGAGACTGGTTAATATTTTTAGAGACGAGATGGTACATTCCCGATTTAACATCAATGGATTGTGTCATGATATCCCTACGATCAAGAATCTAATTTTATCGTCACACTTATATTCATGTTTGAAAGTAAGACTTCCCAAGTACATCTTCCTCTTCTTGTACTTGATCAATATTGTTTTTAAACTAACCGAGTTATTATTTTCTTGCTAACAGCTTTGCATTTTCACGTTCCTAGATGATCATGTTCATGCATTCCCTAATAAGAGGCGATTGTTTTGTAATGCTTTCCATTACAGGGGATAGTTGAATGTAAAGATTCCAACAATCAAGCACATTATTCTTGAAAATCCTTACATAACATTTTAATATTTTTAATATTTGTTGCAGTTGCTCAAAATCTTACCAGAGTACTTACAAATAGGGAAGAAGGAGGTCATTGAGAAATTCCCTAATGGAACCATAACCAAGCTAGAGTTGAATGGGTTCATAGGAAACCAACACCAAGTTGATTTGCTTGAGTATCTATTAGAGAATCTAAATGGACTTAAGTATTGGCTATTGGTCCATCTAACAAGATATACAAAAGCTTCAATTGTTGGGACAATATAGAAACAACTATTGAGGAAAAAGACATGTTTCAAGATCAATCTGAATGCCTTCGCAAAATCATTTCTCCTTCCATTCGTCTAGTGTTTTTATCGAGTTCGGCATTCTCCGTGATGAAAAATGGTTAGAGTTTCTATAGAGTTCGTCGTTCCTTGATCAAAGACTAAATCTAGAATACTAGTGTTTTAATTTAGCTTGATTATTGTTTAGTTTTTGAGATATTGTTTAATAATATAAGAAGTGTGTTTTTTTTAATTAAAACAAACTAATGACACCACACGGACATGATCCGCTTAAACTCAAAACATTTTTAGAAAGGGAATTTGACGAAATAACCCTACAGATTTATGTATTTGCTCTAGTGGTCACTCGCTAATTTAAATTGATCTGGTGGTCACTTTTATTTTTTTGGATGAAATTAACCTTTTCGCGTCACGCGAAGGAATTTTTTTTATATAAATACTCAAATTTTTTCATTTCGTTATTTTTCTTTCTCACTCTTCTCTTTTTTCTCGCGACGACACGACGGCACGGCGGCACGACGACGAAAACCTAAACCTAAATGAATACAATATACAGATCTGTGATTTGGTCGATTTATGTTTTTATTTCCATTATTTCATCTTTAAACCTTAAACCATGAGGTTTTCATCTTTTTTCATCTTATTGTTCATCTTTGTTCATATTATTGTTCATCTTTGTTCATCTTTGTTCATCTTGGTTGTTCATCTTGTCGATGATGATGTTTGTAGTTGATGATACTCTGATTCGGTTCCGTTTCACGGAAGATTCATTTGATTTTTGCGACTTCACGTTTCGCGAAGGCCTTCACGTTTTGCGAAGGGCTTCACGTTTCGTGAAACCCATAGCGAAACCCATATCTGGTTATTTAATCTGATTTGTTCATGTGGTCTAGGGTTATTTGATCTTCTCCAGATAATGCATGTAACAAAAAGTACTTTCAGGTGCTGCAGTGGTGGAGTTTTCTGTTCGAGCTATACCAGAATTTATTTCGACCTTTTGTCAAAAGAAAAGGTTGTCTTCTAAAGTATCATCAAGATACATATGTGAGTGTTGTTGTTTTATGAGAAAGTTTTCTTACTTAAATTGTTTTTGGATAATCTATCAGACAAATCTGAAGTCTTCTGGAAACCTCACTTCTCTCGGGTATACTTGTTGTAAGTATCCGTCTGTTTCTTTCTTGACCATAAAAGAGCCTTTTTCTGGATATCGATAATTCATAACTAATGATATTGTTTTGTGTCCAATTGTCTCTTCTACTCTCAAATGTGTATCATCTGTTAGTTTGAAATTACAATGTAACACTTATTTTATTGAAGTTTTTTTTATTTATTTGAGAATTTCTGTTCATTTTATTACCCAGAAAGGGTAAACAAACCTTAAAGCTGGTTTGCAATATAAATTTCTTGTGCTTGATATTTTTCTACACACAATGTTCATAGAAGAGAGCAATTTTTATATTTCATTTCAACTCATAAATCAATCAATATTATTAATTCAATCCAATATCTTATAAAGATAAAGTTCACATTTCAGTTAAAAATTATACTAAATTCAATTTAAATATGCCCAAACTCTAGTAAATTCTTTCGGCAGTTGATACAGGTCACAGAAAAACAACAATAACTGTAATATTGTCTTTGCTTCCACGTTTAGCAGCCTCAATTGCTAACCTTTTTGAGCACATCCCAGGTACTTTAACAGTGTCCTTGATAATGCTCACAATGTCTTTTAAAAATAATTTGACAAGTCTATTTTGTTGACCTTTATGGATAAAACTACAAAGAAAAGTTCAAAAGGAATTTGGGCATTTTACTAATGTTAGTTGTCTAGTTATGATATTTTCGGGGCTTTTTACTTGTGATTTGAGAAATATAATCAATTTTGTAATTAAAGAAACATCATGTTTGAGAATACTTCATTTCATTTATGCATATTCTCATAATAGTTGACCCTTATGGATAAAACCACAAAGAAAAGTTCTAAAGAAATTGGGACATTTTACTAATGTTAATTGTCTAGTTATGAGATTTTCGTGGCTTTCGATTGGTGACTTGAGAAATATAATCAAGTTTGAAATTAAAGGAATACTATGTTTGAGAAACTTTATTTCATTTATGCATATTCTCAGACTAGTTGACCCTTATAGATAAAACCACAAAGAAAATTTTCAAAAGAAATTGGGGCATTCTACTAATGTTAGTTGTCTAGTTATGAGATTTTCGTAGCTTTCTATTTGTGACTCGAGAAATATAATTAAACTTGCAATTTAAGAAAAACTATGTTTGAGAATACTTCATTTCATTTATGCATATTCTTAAACTAGTTGACCCTTATGGATAAAACCACAAAGAAAAGTTGAAAAGGAATTGGGGCAATTTACTAATGTTAATTGTTTAGTTATGAGATTTTCGTGGCTTTCAATTTTTTAATTGAAAAATATAATCAAGTTTTCAATTAAAAAAAATTATGTTTGAGAATACTTCATTTCATTTATGCATATTTTTAGACTAGTTGACGATTCTAGGAGCCGATTTTGTCGCGAGGGCGATATGAAAATCATTAATGTTTCTCGTAATAAAAGAATTATAAAGGATCCGAGATCCAGGATAAATGATGTCAATCAAGGTATGATTTTTATGCATTCTAGCAATAATCTTGGTATAGACCATACTTATGGTAATGAGAATCCCCTGGCATTAAGGTAGATAAGACAAAACTAGTGTGGAAGAACTTTTATCTAAATGTTAAAATAGATACGATTGTACAAAATAATGTTGTTACTGTTGTCATACAAATTATATCTTCAATATAGCTGTTGGAGTTTGTCCCATTGGGGTAGCAATTATCTAAATACTGGCATTTGTTTCTATTTTGAGATCAATTGAAAATCAGGTAATACTAATATCGGAGTGGTAATTTGAGCCTCTTTGAAAGTTTAAATGTCTTCTCTGCATCTTCAGTTCATTTAAACATACCATTTTTTTAGTAAATTTATGTAATGGTTTGTTAAGAGTTCCAAAGTTGTATACGAATCTTCGATAATACACTGCCCAAGAAAGCCTCTTAATGCTTTGATGCCCAAAAAATGACCTAGATATTCCTGCTTCTTTAATTCAAATAAGCATTTTAATCGCTTTACCAATTGACTATTTTATAGAATGTTCAAAACATCCTCAATATACCTTGTTATGTAGTTCCATATTAGAACTGTATATAACAATATCATAAAAATTACTAATAAAAGCTTCTTTATTAGGGCAAGGGTTGTCTTATCTGGATTGAACTCTTGGTTTTAGTAAATGACAATAAGTCATTTTTCAAAAAAAGAAAACATAAATTATTACATTATATTTGTTTATCTATTTATACTACTCATATATAGACTGTTGATTATCTAACTATCTATCAACTGCTAACAACTTTAACTAGTACTACTTCTATAATCTTTTATAGTACTAACAACTTTTATAATCTCTTATGAGGCTGAATCTCTCGTGTTTATTCATTGCTGACTTTATGTACCTTCCTAGGTCACAACATTTGTCTTTCCCCTATT